>NC_034593.1:144152157-144159218 GCF_900095145.1 Mus pahari | reverse complement strand
GTGTCCATGTGTCTCTGTTTAGTTTCTGTTTCCAGGATCTGTCCATTGGTGAGAGTGGGGTGTTGAAATCTCCCACTATTATTGTGTGCGGTGACAGCTGCTTTATCTTATCCCCTACAGCAAAGAAGTGAGTAAAAATGTCCAGTAACTGATAAATGTGTTTCATACTTACAACAGAATACTATCCCACCATATAAAAGGCAGAATCTGTGATCTGTGCCCACGTGCATGTAGGTCATCAAGACCTACACAGAGACCTGCAGAAGTCGTCGGCAGCATAGAATTCCATCAGGGGATCTAAGTTACAGTGGACCATGGGACAAGGCCTATTACAGGACACTAGGGCAAAGCAGCTCCAAGTTTCCACTATGGTGGCAATGTGAGACTGGGGAGACAAATATGCTTAACTCAACTGAACCATCGTACATGTATCAAAATATTTCATGGTATCCTATAAGCACACATGATATTTATCAGCTCAAGGTAATAAAATTTCAAGTTTGCAAAAGGTAGAAGTAGATAGAAGCAGCTTGAAGCCTGGTGTGGGGTGAGGGCCGGTGACAGCGCCAGTCATGAGGAAGGAAAGTTCTTCATATTACATGAATACATGAACAACTGGACAACATGAGGTAGCACCACCACACTGAGGCAGCCCCAGTTTACAGCATCAGGGTTGCCACGGGGATCAGAGATGCTAAGTTACATCATCACAAGCTCAGAATAGAGCCAAGGAGGTAATGGGCTCCATGAGTTGAAAGTCTGAAGTATGTCAGGAGGGGAAAGGCTACTTGTGTATAAATTCCTACTATATGACAGAAATTTCCTATAGCTCTTTATGGCATTTTTCCAATTCCATGTGGTCTTTAACAAAGTCCATCTTACAGATGGGAAGTCAAAAATAAGAAAGTGTACATACCTTGCCAGAGTATAAAGTTTGTATAGTGGAACCTTTAGTGTGTGTGTGTGTGTGTGTGTGTGTGTGTGTGTGTGTTGTAGGGGGTAGGGTACATGTATGTGTGCATTATGCACACCTACGGGTTCATGTGTGGAGGCCATTGTAGGATGTCCTATCATTCTGCTTTCATTCCAATGAGACATGGTCTTTCTCTGAACCTGCATCAGAGCTGCAAGCCAACAAGTTGAAAAAATCCTTGTCTCTGTACCCCTGCAGGGCCGGGGTTATAGGCACATGGCTTTTTACATAGCTATCAGGTATCTGAGTTCATGTCCTCACATTGTGTGTCAACCCACCATTGCATCTCAGCATGCCTCTGATTTCTATTACAGTCACTGAAGTAGACAGTGGTATGCAGAAACTTACTTCATACATCATACCCAATTTAAGAATTCAAAATAATTCCTTTTTACCCCAACAGTGATAGAGAGAATGGTAGCAAGAAGGCCCCATGGATAAAAATGTTGCTTCCAGGCCTGAGGGCCTGAGATTTGAATGGTGTAAGGAGAGTATCACTGCTGCGGATTATCCTCTGAACTCCACATTCGTGCTATGCCATGCATGCCCTTTACACCTTTACACACACACACTAACTAACTAACTAACTAATTAACTAACTAAAGTAAGTGTAGCAGAAATTGCCCCCCGTTAATTTCAATATTAATACAACAAGAAGCCTGTGATTAGACAGTGGGAAAGAAAGGAGGGCTGAGAATTTTAGAGACAAGGAGAGAGAGAGAGAGAGAGAGAGAGAGAGAGAGAGAGAGAGAGAGAGAGAGAAGAGAAGAGAAGAGAAGAAGGGTAGGAGAGAAAGAAATAAGATAGAACTTATAGGAGAGGAAGAGGTGACAAAACCACATGGTCCTGGGAACCACAAGTATTGGGGATTTCTTAGATAGATGATTAAATATTAAGTGGGGTGCATTTGCCCCATCTTGCTGTGTAGCTTGTGTTTACTTCAACTGAGTTTTGAGTTCATTGTGAGGGCATTTTGTGTGTTGAAAATTTACTAATATAAATCTGACTGATAAATTACAAGTCTCTAGAGTTTTGATTTTACTGGGTTATTGGGATTTGTGACCTCTAACCACAGGGGGTGGATGGCTGGGAATGTGAGCAGGATCCACAGTAAGAGAACGAATGAATAGGGAGATGGGCGGTTACTGCATTGGGATAGCCATGGAGGCAGCAAGGTAGTGGGGCCAGAGAGTAGATTTTTAATATTTCCTGCAACAAGTAAGTAAGTAAGTAAGTAAGTAAGTAAGTAAGTAAGTAACTTTAAGAACTGTGTTGACTCTGTAGCTATCACCTTGGGAAGTACAAATCAGGCCTAGTCTTATTATTTAAAACTATCCTTTCAGTCAGTAAGGAGTGTATACATACTCATTCTGATTTGCTACTTTGAACAAAATTGCCAGCCCACATTCCTGTTAGAACTCCTCTCATAGTCAAATTAGTGTTTCACATGTTACATTGTGGTTATACTAAGATCCTCAACTGTTTGCATATATGTGCCTCTGGGGCCAGTGTCTTGGGGAAATCATTGGCTATGTTGCTTTTTCAATAGAGAGAACTGTGTATCTTATTATAATTTTGAATGCTGATATACACATTATTTTCACTAAATATTTCCAAACAGATCAATGGATATATAAAATGTTATTTCAGAAGCCTGAATCAAAATATAGAGAAAATTTGGCAAGTTGTACCACCACTGAATCTCTCTCCCAATTACAAGTATACACGGTAACTATGTAAAGATGGTTTACATGAAAATGTAATAAATATGAGGAGACTAGTCACATGCAACTACACACAAAACAAAGGACACAGCCCTGAGACATTGAAATGCATAATACCAGTTTGTTTTGCTTTCAAAGAGTATAAGTGACTGTTCATTGTGATAATTGGAAAGGAAGTGAGTGGAGTGTTGTCATGGTATACAATTCTTCAGAGACTCATGGGAGATTAGCTTGCTTCTATCATAGTAAAAACAACTGTATTCTGCTTCTTGTGCTATAGCATCTCCACTTGGGTAATAGTCACACTGTCTTATTTTCCCAGAAATCTTTCTCCTCCTAGATTTTGGCACACACTCAGAAGGACTAGAAGTCATCTTCTCAAAATCAAAAAGGATTCTTAGGGGAAGAAAAGTTTTATACAGTCAAAACAAACTTTAAAAAATATGGCAAACAAAATACCCTTTGGGCAATCAATTTTGTGACTAAGAGAATATTTTTGAAAGCAATCCTGATTTCCCCCCATGAACTTATGAGAAAAGTCTTCTAACACATTTGAAATAAAACCTAGTCACTACTCAAATTGGCCATTTGCACTCCAGGGCTTACCCTGTGGAAATGCGTGGATTGCTTGGGTAATTCCATTGCATGTGGGGATCAATGCAGGTGTAAAGCTCCCTGGTCAAAGGTTGGCCCTGAGGCTGTAACTTAAATCAATTTGAGGTAAGTCAAGTTTAATTACATTTTCAGTGATGAAGCTTTCAAAAGCAATTTTGAGCTTGCCTATTCTGAGGCTGTTTGGTTCTGCCCCAAATCTATTCTTCTGGTTACAGAGGCAGCTGTCTAACAGCCTGTCTTCTTTGGAGTTGATTGAATCTTGCAGTTGAAGGAAAATGAGAAAAAGCCAAACAATGGGAAAGATCCAAAAAGTACCAAAATGAAGAAACAAACAAACAGAAACAAAATAGATGGAGTTTTTATTAAAGGTATCAGAATGTCACCCATTTTTGTTTGTTTGTTTGTTTGTTTAGTAATTTTAAACAACAAAAAATAAAGGAAGGAAAGAATGAAGGGATCTTTCAAAGAAGAGAAAGTCTTGGGGAAGTCTCCTGAGGGTAACCCACACTGATAGGCATTGATTATGGTAAAGCGATCCTGTTTCTTCAGGGGTAGCTGACAGATGGTTCTCCTTAACACTGTCTGAGAGGAGGACCAGCAGATGCCCTGCTGACTAAAGTGAAATAAACCCCGTTCAATTTATTTTCAGATAACTGAAGTATATAAACTATTGTTCATGTCTCCTAAAAATTTGGCAAGCCAAATTTATGTTGACTCAGATAAAAGCAGTGCAGTGAATGTGAGCACAGATTAAGATTAATCTGGTTTCTTTTTGTTTTGTTTTGTTTGTTTGTGTGTGTGTGTGTGTGTGTGTGTGTGTGTGTGTGTGCGTGTGTGCTCACATGTGTCATGTGTATGGCCAGAAGAGGTCAGTGGACCCTCTGGAGCTGGAGCTGCAGGTTGCTGTGACTGTACCATGTTGATGCTGGGAACCAAAGTCTTCTTTAGAACCAGCAACACTCTTGACAATAGCTGAGCGTCTCTTCACCCCGAGACTGCAGATTTTGTACATCACACAACACACATCCATCCACATGCTGCAACACTTTTACAGGATCATGAGTTTTAGAGAGAGAAAACACAAATGTCACCGCAGTTATAGCTGCTGGTTCCTGAAGCATCGACCACATTCACGCCAGTTTCTGAGAAATATGCTGTTAGTTCTTTAAAAAGTTTTAGAAAATTTTAGAAAACTGTAATTCCTTCGAAGTGTCTGACAGCAACCTGCTTGGCTCTGGCAAGAAGCTCATCTGCCTCACTAATTAGGCAGTTCCACATGTGTGCTAATTGGATTGGGTCTTTAACAAAATCAAAGGAAGGAAGAGTATGAAGTGATATAAATCCATGTCTCTGAACCTGGAACTTGGTTGCTTCTTTGTCTTAAAACTGTTGAACATTGAAGCTTGCTTTTTCTTTTTTCTTTCATAGGTAAAATTGGAAAAAATCCAAGCTATATAAATGTTGGCCATAGCATAGATAAAATAACATTTCTTGTTTAATGTATCATATCTCACTGAAGTACACATGAGAAGATAGCTAACTTGTGTGTCTGTAGAAAAATCCCAGTTGCACGCTTTTGGATATGGAAGCTCCACCTAGGCTGGATAGACTCTCTGAGGAGCAGGGTTCTCCAGCTATCACCCTAGCCGCTCTAGGTACCACAACTGAATTCTCAGTGCTTTGGAGAAAGTATGCCCTGTGGATGAACCATCCCTGCCATACTTTCCCCTTCTTTACTTGGAAATTACAATAGTCTAAAGGAAGAAAAAACTGTAATCAATTTCACTTCACTCTACCTTTTTGAGGAATGTCTAATAATTATGCCTTATACTAAGTAAAGAGGGAGTTTGGTTACAGCCGCACAATGCTTTTGTTTACTTATATGGCTGGGTCTCTTAATAAGGCGGTTACATTTCCATTTCTCAGAGAAAGAAATGAAAGCACAGAGGCCCTGGTAGGCAAGGTTGTGTGCTGCCTGCTGCCATAGTCATGTGATCATGCTTCCAATATGGTCACAGCTGCAGGGAACATGGTGCATAGTAGATGGGAGGACTCGAAGATCTCTCAGAAATAACAACAAGAAGAATATGGCAGTATGCTCCAGAAGGAGGCATGGAAATGCTTGGCCATGCTAAGGGTCTGGTCATCCATTGACTGTGAACCCAAATGCTATCATGGTTTTATTCTGTGAAGACTCACAGTTCCAGTCTTCATGCTCCCGGGCTGCATTTGGGTCTCATTTATTGAAAGATTAGGGCTGTGTAAGACAACATAGAAGACCAAAAGATCTTTTTAGAGGATGTAGGCCAGCAGAAAGGAAACTCTCAATATGAAGAAAACTTGCCAGGGAATGGAACTCTCTGGAAAGTGAGGCTAACACTGAAGCTGCTCTACTAATCCTGAAACTCACCACGAAATCTAGCACACTGAAATGTAAAATGTTTTCAACCAATAAAAATAATTTTGAGCTCACTGATAAAAGTAGGAGAGAAAATGTTAGTAGAAATACATCTTTAAAATAAGCAACACATTCTACTCTTTCTCAAGACCAGTGTTCTTAGGACCTTAGAGCACTACAACTGATGGATGTGGAGGTTCCTCTAGTCTTCTCATTGTATGGGTGAGGAGACTGAGACCACAGAGGCATAAAGATATCTTCAATTTAGAGCAGAATCTCAATGATCTCAATAATGGACCTCTGAAGTCTGGTATGTGGTATGGGTAAGTTTTAATTGTTTATGGTATTTAATTTCCATAAGCTTATGGCCTTTCAAGGCTCATCAATGACGGTGGCAAGTGTCAAAGTTCCTTCTCCCTCCTTCTCCTGACCCTTGGTCATCTCTGGGCAGCTTGTGCTCTTTAGAACAGATTGAAATGCACTTGTCAAACTGCCTCTTAACCCAGGAGAAAGACAACTGAGGGTAATTAATCTCCTACAGCCTCTCTAATCAACCTGCCCACTCCCTCCTCTCATTACAAGTGAATGCTTATGTGCATGGCTGATTTAATTAATATTTCTAATAAGGATGGTATCTTAATGATATTCATTGGTGCATTAAAAAATGAAGAAAAGAACCAGCTTGTTTGCTTGGATACCCAGAGAAACAAAGTTATAGCCATTCAGTTATGCAGAGTCTAATTGTGTTTTTCCTTCCACATTTATATAATTTATAACAGAAGATAGAAAAGGAGGTGGATATTTCACCTGATAGGCAGTGTGTGGGCTATCATGCACATTCCATTTATTTCTATTATTTATTTTTGTGCATGTATATGCTGTGTGTGAATATCCACACTTGCACACATGCACACAGGAGTACATATGCATGTATGTGCTTGTTTGTGGAGGTCAAAGGTTGACTTTAGGTGTCTTCCTTGGATCCTCATGTTTACCCATAAAACATTTAACCAACTGAGCCATGTCTCAGCCCTGTTCTATTTAACTTTAGAATCTGCCATAAAAAGCAAACGTCTTTCCTCTTTTAAAAGTGAGATGCCTAAGCCTTAAAGATGGATAGAACATTCCAAAATCCTCCAGTTCAAATCTGCTTAACTCAAAGCTTTAGATGTTCAGCTTGGAGAGTGGACAGGCTTCAGGTGCTCATGTGTGAGCTCAGGTTCATCTCCTTCAGTCTTCAGAGCAAGACTTTGTTCTAGAGCAGAAATTTTCAAATCAAATCTTTTGAAACTTCTGGCATTTTGGCAAGCTTCACTGTTACAGTGTTTTGTGTGTGTGTGTGTGTGTGTGT
>NC_034593.1:144107316-144151367 GCF_900095145.1 Mus pahari | reverse complement strand
TTTACATCCCAATTGCATCTACACTCCCTCCCAGTCCTACTCTCACAAACCTCTTCCCCCAATTATCTCCCCATGGGTACCACTCCCCACCACCACCATCAAGTCACTGTGGTATTCTACCACGGAGGCCTGGCAAGGCAGTTAGCTAGAGAAAGGGGATCCAAAGGCAGGCAACAGAGTCAAAGTCCCACTGCAATTGTTAGGGGACACACATGAAGACCAAGCTGCACATTTGCTACAAATGTGTCCAGAAATGTGTCCAGCCCTTACAAGTTCTTTGGTTGGTAGTTGAGTCTCTGTGATCCCCCAGAGGCTCAGGTTACTTGACTCCGTAGGTCTTCATGTGGTGTCCTTGACGTCTCCACTCTGTCCATTCTACCCCCCACTCTTATCTTGATGGCAGTCCTATTTCTCCACTTTTCCTGTGCTTGATTTAATATCATGGTTTGTTTATCATAGCCCCAGGAACAACATGCTCTATCACATATGTCATCTAGCCTAGGTCTGTGATAGCTTATATGATGCAGGTTTGTGTGAATATAGCCTGTGCTATTGGTAAATCATTATCTTGGCCCATAATGTATTTGGCAGAATTCACCATCCCCCCATCGTTAAGTTACTGGACACAGCAAGAGTGCAGAAGGCTTCATTTGGGAGAAGGAGGGACTCTGTTGCTTCACAAAAGAGTCTGTCATGTCTGACCCTCCCTGCCTGCAGCAATGCAGTCCTACCAGAGGTACAAAGGACTAAGTTCTGTGCTTGTTTTTCATGGTGGCCTGGAGCACTTCAGGCTCTGGCAGTCCCATTTACTGCTTCAGCTCATGAGGCCCTTTTTCATGTAGTTTGGAATGGCTTTTTATCCACCTGCTTGTGAACTTTAGCTCTAAGCATCAGCTGGGAGGAAAGGTCTTCTTGTTTTGTTTTTCTCAGTTCCCACAAATTTATGTGTACTCATTGTGTGTTGATCTGTTGCCTCCCAAGTGCTGGGATTAAAGGCGTGTGCCACCACGCCCAGCTCTGGATTGTCTCAATACATCCAGACAGTATGCCATTGCATAGGACCATGTTGCTACATCAAAGTCTGTGTTGAAACCTCAACTTAATTCTTGACAGCATTTGTTTTAAGAGCACATAGGCAAGCCTTCCTATTAACATCTCAAAGCTACAAGGATAAAGCCCTTGGGCTCACACATCATTGTGTCCTTAGGAGTCTTCAAGCTAAATGGGTGACCATGTCTTTCAGCCAAAATGAAATCCTACACCTTTTAAGATGTAGAAGAAAAGATCAGTTTTGATCTAGAATATAAAATGTTTAAACTTATGGTATCATCATTGCCTTGCACAAAATCAACTGCCTATACCAGGATAGAGTGGTAAGAGCCCACAGCAGCTTACTGGTATTTGGAGACATTTTAAGCAAGTAGAGAACTGAAGTATTCCTTTCCAGAAAAGCATAATCTGAGTTTGGCAAACCAGCCACAAAAGGCGGCCGCCAGCAGCTCCGATCTAGACATAGCTGTCACACCATGTCTCCTTTCACCTTTGCACAACTGAAGTGAAGTCGTTTTCCATCCAATTCTATATGCTCTTAGAAAGTAATATCTGAGAGTTTTCTGGAGAGTTAAGGAGTAATGTTTGTGAAAGCATTTCATATTGGACTTTTATTATGGTCTCTAGCAAAGAAGTCAAGGTAGGTACAAGTTTTGTTGAGTCCTTTGAAGTTCTAATGTATCATCTTTCTGAAGCAGATGTAGGCACACAGGCATGAAGGCCCACAACATTTGTCAGGATTTACTCTCCAGCAAATGTTTCACACATACTTGGGAACACATTTACAGGGAGGGTGGGTATCCACATACCATAGCAATGTCCCTATCTATTCTGTGGCTGTAAATGGCTTCCCTGTTGCTATCCAGGCTGGACTTGTGTCACTCATGTTCACACACTGGGCCTCTGGAGAAAGCTGCACTTCCATGAAGCTGTGTGCACTCCGATCACATTTGCCTCTATTCCAAACAATTCTTTCCTCAGCTTCTGTACAGATGTTGAACCTTTGCATATACACATTAAAACCAGTTTGTGTTTTTGGTGAAAATGAGGAGCAAAGCTTCTGCACTCTACTGTTCTCAAAGGCAGCAGGTGGAGATGAAATTCCTTCTCACATGACAGTGAGCTCTTGAATAACTGGACCCACCGTGTTTCCTTCCTTTAAGGAATATACGCAGAGTAATTCTTGTGTTGTGCATATCATAGGTGAAAAGACTAACATATGCAATTTGGGGTCCCATAGTTTTTACTTAACAAGGAAGTCTATAGTGAATAGCTGTCACACTATTATCCCTTATGAATTATATTAAAGAATGCCTTTCCTAAGCACTGAGCTTTACAGGGCTGCAATGTTTCTCCCTCCCCTCTCCCTCTCCCTCTCCCTCTCCCTCTCCCCCCTTCTCCCCTCCCCTCCCCCTCCCCTCTCTCTCTTTCTCTTGCCTTTTTCTCTACTCCTTTTTTCTCTCACTTGACATAGAACCCTATTTGCAGCAATTTAAAATTGTTTTATTGACAAAAATTGCTAACCTCTCTGCTTTAAAATATAGTTCCTTTTATAATTGCAATGTAAAACCTTAAGAGGAAATGTTTCTTTCAGAACTCAAATAGGAGGAAGAAGCAAGGCTCAAGTGGATGGGGACAAGGGCCACAGCACTGATGCCTGGCTAGAAACTCACTATGCAGGTCATGAAGTGACTGACATGCACTCAGCCTGAAAGAAAAGTAGGCTAAGCAGATGAGATCCTGTGAGAACATCCAGGATGAGGCCCTGATACTCCCTTACACAGCTTGACCTCTAGAAAGTGGGATTTTTACCCTTATCTCAACCCCATCTCTATTTAACCTCAATGTATAGAACGTGACATTTTCCAAAAGGTTTCCATAGAAACTACTCTAGAGAAATCACCAACCACTACAGATTTCTAAGAACAGTGGCTCATCACCAGTTTTTCTCTGGTCTGAGGTGGCAGAGGGCTCCACAGCCCCTGGCTTCCTACCATTCTCCTCTGTCTTGTGCTTCTCCCTGTTGTTTGCCCTTCTTCAAGATGTTGCTTGGATATGTATCCTTCATGTACTTCACTGTTCCTATCTTTATGAGAAATCTGACCTGTTCTCATCACTGAATCTGCATTCTGTCTGAAACTTCCAGATCATCTCCTTCCTAAACTCTATATCCAACTATGTACTGGACATAGTCTGAAACTAAAAATGCACAAAAATGAACCCCTGGTCTTTTCCAGGTGCTAAAAGTGCTGGTCCTTTCCCCATGTTCTGATTCTGGTTAACGTTGCTCACAGTAGCCATGAGGAGTCAGCTGAGTCCTGCTTCCTACACCTCCTTGTCTCTCAGTTCTCACCTCAGCTACTGGCTTTGCACCATTTTTATTTGCCCATGTAATTTAAAATTTGTGTGGGGGTTTAGAACCCACACAGTCTAACAAAGTCTTTCAGAATCCAGATCTGTTCACACAATTTCTTTGTTAAAAAAAATCATTCAGTGACTCCAAGCCTAAAGTCAAAACATATATTCAAGGCTGTCCTGATACCTGTCAATTTATCCAGCCTTTCTTTACACTTCTCCCTTTACTATAGCTCTAGAAAGAGACAAACATGACTTCTTGTCTAGCTGTTCATTCTTCCCATCACACAAGCAGTTCATCATGAGCAGTCATCACACGAGCAGTTCATCATGAGCAGTCATCACACGAGCAGGTCTACATGTCTCTCTCTTCAGCCACTGTTGTTACTAAAGGCTGACCCAATGATGCCCTTAGCTCTGGGAGCAGAGGCTCCTATCTGGCCTTGGTCTAGCTCTGTGAACACAGACTCCTGTCTGGCTCCTGGCTGTGGGATGTTGTCATTTTGGTCATTTAACTCTATGCTCATCATTATTGTTAAGTGAATTTTTGAAAATTCTTCCTCAGAGAAAGAGAAAATGATGGCCCAGATGATGTTTTGAACTACACATTGGTTTTTTTAAAATTCAAATACTAATTTTAGCTTCTCTTGGTACGTGGTCCCTTCAGGGCCCCTGAGACTAGATCTAGAGCCACTTCTCTGTTGACTATTTTGCACTGGAGCCACTTATGCTCCTAAATCCCTCCTCTCCATTGTCTGAGTTCCTTGAGGGGAGATCTGCTTACCCTTATCTTTCCAACATGAAGCCTATGGCTTTGAATATTGTAGACCAAAAACACCCCTATTTGACAAGTGAGCACTATTACTGAATCAGCCATATGAGGGCCACATGGAACTGCATGTTTGTTCCATCTTCATACTTTAAAGATCCCAGAAGCCTGCACTATTATGCTGTGGGTAGGACATTTAATGTGGAATTAACATCCACAAATCCTGGTCAGTGCATTAAGAGAGGCATGAGGCAAATTTGTGAGTTAGATTTAGGAGATTATCTCAAGCCTGTTTTCCTCCACCTTTCTCCCAAGTGTATTGTTTACCAGAGAAGCTTTCAGGTAAGCAGTGGATAGACAGTCACCATATTAAGTCATTTATCCCCCATATAGCCACAGTGCTGCTTCAAGTACATTGAACTAAGAGTTAGTATATGTGATGTTACAATAACAATGACTACATTTACTGAATACCTTCAAACAAAGGGACAGGTGCATTAAAGGCATCATCTAAATTCCTATTGGGGGAATTTATGATTGCCCTCAGTTTACAAATGAATTAACTGAGGATTTGAATGAAACACATGTAACTTACATAAAGCAACACATAGCTGAAGTACAGTAAAATGTAGATTTAAGTGAGATCTATTTTTCTCCTATGACGTAAAACACACACACACACACACACACACACACACACACACACACACACACACACACACGGCTTTCTTTCTCTCTCCTTCCNTATATATATATATATATATATATATATATATATATATATATATATATACATGGCATAAGATGTACCATATTAGCTATTTTTAATGTGTATATGAGGGTCAATAATGGAGGATACATTCATAGCGTATGAGCAGTACACTGCTGGTCAGCCCTGTAATTCATCTTGCAAAGCCTGTCTCCTCTGAAGACTCGGCTCCTCCCTCCCACAGCCCCACACAGACTCCATTCTATTTCCTGTCTCTGTGCAGTCCAGATGCCTCCTACAGTGGCATTTGTCCTCTTGTGACAGCGAACAGCATTTGGCTTAATGCCTTCAATGTTCGTTCATGTTACGTGTGTTGGCATCCTTCAGCTAGCTGGATCTGCCCTGGCCTCCTCACTCAGCTTATACGGGTTCTCCCACGGGAGCTGGCTCAGTCATCTTAGGACTCTGACAATCATATCACATTATTAAAAGTTTTTAGAAAGCCACAAAGCGCGCGACCTCACCAAAGTTTTAAGAAGTCATATCAGTGTCATGTTGTTTACAGCTTTCAGCTGGAGGCTGGACATAGCTTTGCTCTCCAGACCTACATATGTATGTACACACACACACACACACACACACACACACACACACACACACACACACACACACACGGCTTTCTTTCTCTCTCCTTCCTCCCCCTGCCCCTGTCTCCTTCCATCCCCTTCCTTCTACTCCCCTTCCCTCACACATGTTCATACCCAAATGCACTGACATCCTTTTTTACATAGTTTCATTTACAGCTTTCCTGAACTTACACATTGTCTTATATCTCTTTATTGAGCTGGAAAAAGAGATTGTGTAAACTAATAGTAGACTGAAATGGTCCCGGGGTTCATCCTAAAGACTAAGGGCAAACCTATAGAGAGGACAGTTAGTGGCCATGATCATCTCTCATTCCGTAGTGATTTTGTGGTCTTAGATTTAAGTGGATAAGTGGAGTGGCTCAGAGCTTAAGCATAAAGCCAGCAGTAAAGACTCAAGCTTCAGTTTCACCACTGGCTTAATCTAATGGCCTCTGCCACTGAACATACTCTTTCTAAGTTTTCTTATCTGCAAAGAGGGGATTGGAGAACCCCATCATTGACTTGTGTGAGGATTAAATAGACAAATTCCTGTAAGAAATTAGGATAAAATCTGGGCCAGAATAAAATAATAGTAAATGTCATTTCTAATGCCTGGGACATTGCTTGGCATCTCCGAGGCTAATAAGGGAGGTCCACAGCTACAAAACAGCTCGTCCTTCATTGACTCTTTAGTCCATTCATTCAGGGCTAAGTTTCTTTATTCGTTAAAAATTCACTAATTATCTATTAAATAGTAGGCACTGTGTTTGGTGACATGGCAGCTAAAGTGATTGATGAGACATTCATGCAGTTTTGAAACTCCATAGCACTCAACAGAAAGATTCAAACTGTGTAAAAATAACTATAGTCTTTGGAGATGTTGTTTCAAGGTTACAGTGTTAGCCTAGTATGCATGAATCATGAATTTGACCTCTAGTACCACAAAAGTGAAATAAAAGATAAAACAGAAGCAATAATTAGAGTACATAATAGAAATACTTTAGTGCAGAAGAGCTTCAGTCATTGCAGAGAAGAATCCTACATATTCAGACACACCATCAAACTAAGCTCATAGTTATAGACAAAGTCTGTCTTTGTTAGCCAACCATTAACCTGTGTTAACAGGAATTAGTGAGAGAGAGAGATGATAGATGGGTAATAGATAGATGATGATCAATAGATAGATGATAGATAGATAGATGATGGACAGCTAACAGATAGATGATAGATATATAAATGATAGGTAGATGATAGACATCTGATAGGTAAATTAAAGATGTTAAACAGATAGATGATAGATAGACATAAAATATGATCCTAAATTGTAAGAAATATTATTACTTCATTTTAGAAAATAAACTATGATTTAGAAATTTTGCTAGTAAGTTAACATGTTATTAATTCTCAATTTTTCTTTGCTTTTTAAATCAATTTATTCTTTAAGATTTCAAATATTTAAGCCATGTAAAATATTGACAATCTCCTGTAGAACTGGGAATACTTACATTACATTAGAATTTAACCTGCTCCTGATCTCTTCAGTGGCTCTTGTTACTGATCACCGTAGAAAACAGCCTCAGAAAATTTTAGCAAGAATTTTACAGAAGATTCTTGCATGGCCACAATTGTTTTCATTTCAAAATCAGTGCTAAGGAATATTAGGAAATATGGAACTAAACCAATGAAAGAGTTGACATAAACTTATGCACTTGAGTCTATATTAGAAGTTTTTTAAACACTACAGTTCAATAGCTCATAAATTATAAAACACAAGGAAGTGTGTTCTAAGTGAGACAGAAATCTTCATACTATTTTTTTTTCTACAAAATAGAAAACCCCTGCCTATGATGAACGTCACAGTATCTGCATTTTCCTAGAGTAAGTTGTTATGGGGTAACATAAGAATGTGTGCTAGGTTACAATAAGAACACTAACTTTGAGAAGAGACTCATTCAGATAACTTTGTGAAACGGAGGAAGCAGAGAGTCTGCATTTTTCTCTGAATATTCAAATAAACAGTCAGCTTTATAATAAGTGGTGTTTTATGGTTCTAACCATCTGTAAGTCATTCAACTTCCACAAAGTACTAATTGTAGTTGCTGAGAAGAGCATTAATGGAGGATTTTCACTCTCCTGCTGGTCCCTAGGGCTGCTGCTCAATCACTTCCAATCCCTGAGAAGCATTAGAGTGAGCTCTAAAGTCATGCGGACACCTTGAGGGCAGATACACTAATACGTCTTCAAAGTATCCCTTCCTTTTATCTGCTAAAAGTTTTTGGAGAAAATGGAGCATGCCCAGAGGTGCTCCTATCTGCCTTTTCAATCTTTGGAACAGAAGCCTATGACCCTAAGCTAAGAACATCATTGATGCGCATACTACCTTCCCTTTAAAATCTATGACCTCAAGCTGAACATGTGCCAAAGTGTTCTGCTCTGGCATGGAGACCCTCAAATTTCTGCCCATATACATAAATATAGGGTCTTTATACAACAACCCCACGCGTCTTTTGTTAGATAAAGCAATGAAGACATTGCTTTACAAATGAGTCCCACATTCTATTAGCAAGGAATCTCCCTCCCTCTCTTCCTGACTGCTTGGTTCTGCTCGTTTTGGGCTTAAACCCAAGAGACAACCCATTATATTACATTTGGATGTAGAGACAATGGAGCATTTACCTCAATTAAACCCTACATTGTATCTCAAGACGCAGTTTTGAGTAAATATGCTATATATGTAGATAAAATACTTTTCCAATGCCTGTTTACTCACTATCTCATTTTACATACAGCATGTGACTTCCAAGTCATCTGGTGCCTTCCAAGATGAGTGTCTACAGATGAACAACCAGGAGTAAACTCAAGTCGTGGTTACTCCATGCTTCAAGAGAAAACTTTTTTTTTCTTAATAAACCAATACAGAAAAACTTCATTTAACTATCTTCAGTCAGAAGATGCACTTCATCTATTTCTGTGACTCCTACTCCTTTTAAACTCCAAGAATTTTTACATGTAGATGTTTACAGGAATTATAGAATTCTCAAACATCTGGATAATTTTGGAACAAACTTTCCTGTTCCTACTTTAGGATGAGGTCTAAGCTCAGCACACTCTGTGCTTGGGCTTCATCCCTGCTCATGCAGAGGAATCTGGAGGCCCTTGGAGTATGCTTTCTGAGTTTTTTTTTTTACTTACGGTTGAGGGGCAGGCTCGCGTTGGTTGTGCCCAACTTGTTGGCAGCCACACAGGTATAGTTGCCGAAGTGCTCCTGCGTCACATTGGTCACTGTGAGGATGGATCTTGTGCTAAAATTCTGAATGATAATTCCTTGTTGGCCATTGAAGAGCCTAGAAGACAGAACATACTATAATAAGTATGTATGTGGGACATCAGTTTCAAATTCAGCTTAGGCAGAGCTGCCATGGCAACCTGGAAGCTATCAGGAGACCACACCCACATGAATTAGCAACATGGTATTAGTTCTGTTCTGCAACACTTCTCCTACCTTGGTGGGTTTGATGGAGAAGACAGGCTTTATATATGCCCTTTGCTCTGATGGGTTGCCCTGCTACATGATACACCAGACCATGTGCTCTTCATGTGTACTTTTCCTAGTGTACAAATTAACCCAGTAGAGCAAAGAGTTCTCATCCTTGAAAGCTAAGAAAGAGGAAAAAGGAGGTAGGACTTAACTGCCCACCAAAAGCTTGGCAAATGGCGTCTGGGTCAGTTGATAGGAACCTAAGATATTTCATGGGTGACTCCTCTGAAAACATGTGTTATAGGATTCAAGAAAAAGTCAATACCATATAGCTGTTTCCATAGACAACCAAGGCTGGGGGATGACGTCCTTTAACCTAGAGAAGAAAGTACAGCAATGCCAACAGCATTTAGAATTCTAAAACACATGTGACCCATTTTTTAGGACTTTATAATTCCTGTAAACCTCTACATGTAAAAATGTCAATAGTATCTGCTTGATACTACTGACATCCTCACACTCTCTCCAGACACAGCACCTGAAGCCCGCATTCAATCTGAGCTTGCATGGTTCTATGTTGTAGTAACAGGTCACATTGTTTCCTGTTTCTGCCTCTTCCTGGATCTACCCTTGGTGCTGACATCCTGCTTTTCCTGTCATTTAGACCACTTTCTCCTTATGCCATCTGGTCTACGTTTTCTATTATTTCTTAAATGACTGTCTTCTCTGTGTAACTCACTCTTGCATGGTTCTCTCAGTATGGATACATGAGTTTATTTGTTTGTTTGTTTGTTTGTTTTAACAGATTGAATTGTTTGAATCTCCTAAAAAAGGCCAGACTACAGGGATATACTTTCTTTGATGTTAAAATTATACACCATTCATAGTGGTGTCTAAAGTACATGGAGTATTCTATAGGACAATGAGTTAGAATAATCATGAAATGAAGCCAAATAGAAGAAATTTTCTCTCTAAATATAAATTATGTATCAATGAGGATGAAACCAGATTCTATCTTCTGCTTGAGCAATGTCAGATTTATGTAAATGAGACATGGTGATCACAAAGTGAGTAAATTCACTCAGTGAGTGGCCAGCTAGATTTTTCTTTCATGTATGATAGTTTCAGTATCAACTATGTCTGATCACAAAGAAGCTCATCTATGACCTCCCTGGAGTTGGCACTGACTTATTATCTGTATATTACACTGAATGCAGACAAACCAGTCTATGTGTAGTGAAAATCAGAAGTAGTGAGATATGACTACTCTCAGAATTACTTTACTAGCCTTAGTGGTTGAATTTGACTTATTCAAAATGCAAACTTTAATCATATTAACAAAACTTTGAGTTGAATAAACATTGAACAAAATTTAAACTTGAGCAGAAATAATGATCCCCAACTCCAAATGAGAATATTGGATGAAAGTATTTTAAAATTATGAAAATATATGCTAAATTCCTAGTGCCTTATTGTACACTTTCATGTCTCACATTAATAACCTTTAACCAATTCATGAATAAATGAATATAATTTGATGCCTAAGATTGAACCCCAGGGCTAAGTAAGCACTCTGCTAACTGGGCAATATCTGCACGCATCCTCTTAATACCTTTATTTTAAACTGATTACTTATGCCACATGTACAGATCGCAGTTCCATTTTCCTGCCTGCTTTGGTACTGGGGTTTAAGCCATTGTGTCCATGTCTGTTACAGACACATTTTCTGAGGGCTTTGCAATTCCCTAGACTCCTGAATCTCTGATGTGCCCCAAACCAGAACTGTCTCGTTGCTATAGAACTGACAAGAAATGAACTAGAATCTTCCACGGGCTGAACTCAGAGATGTTCTCAAGGGAGTACATTGAGAAGCTCCTTGGCTCCACTGGTTTTCTTTGTCATGGCTATCTCTCCAGATGAGTTGACTTTCAGTTTCTTGCCTTTCAGTGAAGCGAAGCTACATATGTTGCTGAGTCATGCATGCTGTGGCCCATGCTCTGTGTAACCCCTCCTGTAGTGCTTGGGCAGCAGCCTCTGCACCAATATCACAGCAACATGTCAGAGTGCTAACCCAACAGCGAGGGAGATGATGAGGACAATGAGCAAGAGAAGAGTCTACCCTCACAATAATCTCTCAGGGAGGCTACTTTCCTGAAATCAACGAAGTCTATAGCTAGCTTCCTTCTACAGTAGAAAGTTTGAGAACTGCTTATTCCTTACACACCATTTCTGACATGCTCTTATCCTTAAATGCTTTGTAAAGCTGTCTTTGAGAGAGTGTGACTACTGAGGCCCACCTGATTATGGACACGGAGGTGTATGTCCAGACAATGTACCTCTGTGATTTTTTTATCACAGAGATCTTGCCCTGGAAGTTTTATCAAAGATTGAATGCAATTCTGAAAATATTTAGTAAATCAATATAAAGGTGAGTTCCATGTCAAGTGATCAAAGATAGATTAACACAAACTCTGCCCTTCCAAATGCTGAAGCTGAGGAAAAGAAGTAGTCCAGGCCACAGAGGACCCCACCCTAGCTAGTCACTGAATGTCAAAACACGAGTCCCACCTAAATGCTATAGCACGTATGCCCTTGATCATGATAATGATCAAAATAATAGTATTTTAATTGATGACATTTTTTCTTTTTGAAGATTTTATCCAACATGTTTTCCTATAATTTTATTTTTTTTATTAAGATACTCTTTCTTGGGTGAGGACATAACCAAAGTTGGTGCAACACTGTTCTCTAGCATACAAACCTGGGTTTTATCTCCAACATTGCATAATATGGGTGTGATAGCATATACTTCAAATTAGGTGGTAGAAACAGGGTGATCCTTCTGATGCTTCAAAGGTGATCCTTAGCTACTTAGGAAACTGAGGGTTAACCTGGGCTACATTAGGTCCTATAGACATTGAGATAGACATATAGAAATTAGATGGATAGATAGATGGATAGACAGGAGGATAGGTGGATGATAGATGGATAGATCAATAGATTATAGATGGATAGATAGATAATAGATTGATAGGTTATATATAGATGGATAGATAGATAGATAGATAGATAGATAGATAGATAGATAGATAGATAGATAGATAGATGATAGAATCATTCTTATATTGTCTTATATTGACAGGTTATTTATTTCTTATAGACTTTCCCTAAAATGGAAGAGAATCTACTGAATTTGGAGTTAAAAGTCACACACCAGGTTTTCTGTTCTTTATAAGAGCAACTTCAGCAAATGGTGTTTATATGGAAGTACTTGGGCAAGTGTCCTTGCTTACTTTTACCAGGGGATCTTGGGTAAGATCCTTCAATTACTGCAGACCCTGCTCTTGTCCACCCCTGGCACCAGCTAAAGTTCAGTCCATACTGAAGGCCTTTACTCTGACTCTCTTAGGCCAATGCCTCATAAATCTGTGGATGGTAGGCTGCTTGATTTGCCAGCATCTGCTGTAGGCTCCTGTGAGCACAGCTCCAACAGGAACCACTGCATTAAAACAGAGTACTGTATGACCTCACACCAGAGGTAACAAAGGGAACCAGGCATGCTCAGCTATCAAATGATCACAAATTACACTCATTATCTCCTTTGGACTCTAGATATCTAAGGTAACTAAGAAACCCAGCAGCAAAGTCACCAGAGGAAAACCTAACCACATAGTGTCAGCATCAATTGCTAAGATTGCAAAAATAACTAGGGCAATGGCATTGTGTCTTGCTCAGTCTCAGACCTGCCTTGCTTCATGTTTGGGATTATTGTCTGTTCTTTATTTCTAGGTCAGAATCAACAATAAATGCCACAGGACAAGAGTCGTGAGTGTATTTCTAGTCTCGTTGTACAAAGGAAAGCTTTACATATATTTAGAAGATGGCAGTCATTCTCAATTCATTTATAACTGAAATTCTTCAATATTTGTGCATGCATGTTTGGTAAGAGTGGGAAGCCAACATTCATTCATGAACACTTGCTGTGAACATGAATGAATGTTCTCAGCAACCCTGGGAGCTAGGTGTTATTAGTCCTTGTTTAGAGATGAGGAGACAGAAGTTTAGAAAAATTAAGCTAATTCATTTTCTAATCACCCAATAATTCAAATGTGGATCACCTTGGACTGCTGGTGTCCACTCCTGGCATTGACATCTTCAAGCAGAAACTGGATGTTATGTTTGAGTTTGGGAGACAACTCAGAAATCACGAGTGCTTCAGGAAAGTTGAGTTGAGCCTTAGAACAAAGCTACTGGAGCTAAGTAGCTAACAGATATGCTGTGGGCAAGCCAAGAGAGCTGGGATCAATCCAGGGGGTGAGTCTCCTGGGGTAGAGAGTCAACAAACCAGGAAGCATTCATTCCAGGAGCATTATGGGTATCTCTGGGATGGAGGCTCCTTACTGGCTCTGGGGCTTACACAGCTGCCATTTTCCTCCCTTGAGTCAGCCTCTCAGGATGCACATAGCCTGGGATGAGCAGCCGCAAACCTCTTCTTTCCTCCTGGTGCTGGGCCCAAGCCACATACCCCATTGGCAGCAGTTACTGTCTATGATTTCATCTCGCAGCCCACTATAAAATTGAAAGGGGAAAAAACAACATGGTCAAGAACAGCAGAAAATCAGCCATGGGCCAAAACTGTGGTTTCTTTAGTTATAAAACGGCTTCCCAACATCAAAGTAAATGGAGAGAAACTCGAAGCAATCCCACTAAAATCTGGGACTAGGCAAGGCTGCCCACTTTCTCCCTACCTATTCAATATAGTACTTGAAGTCCTAGCCAGAGCAATCCAACAACAAAAGGAGATCAAGGGGATACAAATTGGTAACTGCTTGTGGACGTTGTACATCGTGGTGCGCACTAGGCTCCGCACCACGATGTACAACGTCCACAAGCAGGGGCAATTTGCAAATTCATCTGGAATAATAAAAAACCGAGGATAGCAAAAACCATTTTCAACAATAAAAGAACCTCTGGTAGAATCACCATGCCTGACCTTAAGCTGTACTACAGAGCAATTGTGATAAAAACGGCATGGTACTGGTACAGCGACAGACAAGTAGATCAATGGAATAGAATTGAAGATCCAGAAATGAATCCACACATCTATGGTCACTTGATTTTTGACAAGGGCTAAAACCATCCAGTGGAAAAAAGACAGCATTTTCAACAAATGGTGCTGGCACTACTGGCGGCGATCATGTAGAAGAATGAGAATTGATCCATTCTTATCTCCTTGTACAAAGCTCAAGTCTAAGTGGATCAAAGACCTCCACATAAAACCAGAGACACTGAAATTGATAGAGGAGAAAGTGGGGGAAAAACCTCGAAGATATGGGCACAGGGAAAAAATTTCTCAACAGAACACCAATGGCTTGTGCTGTAAAATCAAGAAATGACAAATGGGACCTCATAAAATTGCAAAGCTTCTGTAAGGCAAAAGACACTGTAAACAAGACAAAAAGGCCACCAACAGATTGGGAAAGGATTTTTACCAATGCTAAATCTGATAGAGGACTAATATCCAATATATACAAAGAGCTCAAGAAGCTGGACTCCAGAAATTCAAAAAACCCTGCTTGTGGACGTTGTACATCGTGGTGCGCACTAGGCTCCGCACCACGATGTACAACGTCCACAAGCAGGTCCATTTACACAATGGAATACTACTCAGCTATTAAAAACAATGAATTTATGAAATTCTTNGGCAAATGGATGTATCTGGAGGATATNATCCTTAGTGAGGTAACCCAATCACANAAGAAGTCACTAGATATGCATTCACTGATAAGCAGATATTAGCCCAGAAACTTAGAATACCGAAGATACATTATGCAAAAACGGAAGAAAACCAAGAAGGATGACCATTGTGTGGATACTTCATTCCTCCTTAGAATAAGGAACAAAATACTCATGAAAGGACATAGGTACAGAGACAAAATTTAGAGCTGAGATGAAAGGATGGACTATCCAGAGACTACCCCATTCGGGAGTCCATCCCATCATCAGCCACCAAACCTAGATAAAACGGCTTCCAGTGTACAAGTTCTGGTAGAGTTGTGGTATTGCTGAGCTCTACTAGACTTGGCTGGGTCCCCACATCTAACACAGATTTATTTGCACTTCTTCCTACATGTTTGTGAGTACTTCAGATTCATGCCCGTCTTGCCTGGGAGCCTGGAATTGCATAATGAAAACATTTCTCAATGCCTTTATTATGTATTGTATTCTAAGAACATCATACAGTAGTGCTAGTGTTGGCCTCTTAAAATGTGGGCACACAGTGACTACTGCATGCTTGGTTGCTTGAATTAGGTTATTACATCTTGGTAAACCTTCATGATTTTATCTGTGAAGTGGGAGAAGCTAACCCAGTAGCCAACTGTGGATGGAAAAATGGTTTTAAATGATAATGTGCACTCTTTAAGTGCATGTACCTCAAATCTAGCGGGTACTAAATTCTGACAGGCTAAGCCATTGTTCAATGTATTCACTTCCCTGCAGACCACAGTCAAACATTAAATATTTAATATACAGGAAATTATGTTTAAAGCAAGATGAGTGATGGCAAAGATCGTGGCATTGTGATTTCAAGACATGCCAAACTCTGTATCAGTCATATGCCCATTATCAGTCTCATCCAGGCTTTTGGGAGATACCCCAGGGTAGGCAGAGAAACCAACAGTGAAGATGGAGAGGAGGAGAGGTTCAACAAACCAGTGTGGAAGGGAGGTTCTGTGTGTGTGCTGCTATAGCAACCTGTTCGTTTACTGTGTGGCTTGACACTTGAGGCTAGAGAACAGCAAGGTAGCGTTAATTCCTGGGAGCATCCTGAAGACGATTATGCATCACTGTCTGAGACCCGAGAGGTATCTATCTTTAGTTGTGTATTTGAATAAATTAATGTCATTATAATACATTAGGATACTTTAATGATTTTAGACTTTATTAAGCTACTTAAATTGTATGCCTTGTTTACTCTATCCATTTTAATGAAATTAATAATTTTAGATCCAAGACTTTGGGGCTGCCCTACTAGTGACAGTTTGGTTTGCACTGGGGTTGGGGGGGCGACTTTAAGCCCCATATGAAATAAACAAAGGTTACATACAGTACAGGATCCCACTCCCCCTAATAACAGTGGATCCTGAACCCTGGCAATCTTGACAACTACTGAATCTCTTACTCTGAACAGTTTTCTTATGGCTGGGTACCTAAGAGTTTAATGTTAAGTTTTATACTAAAATATAACAATATAACCACTTTTCAGAGATGGAGATCACATAAAAGGAAGCCACAAATGAGCAACAGAAACTACTTTCCATTTTCTTCATCATGTTGGGGTTGGGTTGACATTGACTACACTTGACAATCAATTGAATGTAACCCCCTTTTCTCATTTGAAAACAACTTTGGGAAGATGGATCACTGGAAAAAGGGCTTGATTTATAAGCGCCAAATCTTAAGTCTGATCTCATAAACCCATGAGAAAGAAATAAAACCAACAAACCAAACAAGCAAAACAGAATTAAAACCATCCAAGTGGCATGCATTTAGCATCCTTGTGCACAGGACGTGAAGACAGGAGGACTCCCTGGGCTTGCTGGCTTCTGGATTAACCTATTTGACAGGACCCAGACCTCCAAGAGACCTTGTTTCTGTTTTCTGTTTGTTTGTTTGTTTGTTTGTTTGTTTGTTTTAAAGAGTGTGAAGCTAGGCAATGGTAGAACATGCCTTATTTCCCAGAACTCAAGAGGCAGAGGCAGGTGGATCCCTGTAAGTTTGAGGTTAGCCTGGCCTACAGAGAGAGTTCCAGGATAGTCAAAGCTACACGGACAAACCTGTCTCAAAACCAAAACCTAAATAAATGAATACATAAATAAATAAATAGCCCAAGAAAACAAGAAACAGCCCCCCCTTAAAAAAAACCCAGTGTGGATAGATCATCTGGAGTATCAACCCAGGTAACCACTTGTTTTCATTCACATATGCACACTTTTATATGAAGAAATGCACAGATACGAGTTTGCTTGCATAGTGACAGAGATGGGGGCAGTGATCATAGAGCTACTAAAATCATAACTCATTTATGTAACAAAGTTATAGAAACATCATGTTGGGTGCCAGAAAGATGATAATGAAAGAAGAATCCTTACTCCACACTCTAGAGTTTAGCAAGAGAAATGGACACAATGATGGATTTGAGGATGGGGTGAGCATCCAAGAGTCTAGTTGGAGAAATTTCTCATGAAACAGAAGATATCTCTCGGGAACTATCAAAGGACAATGGCTTACAGTAAAAGATCATAAGGTCTGAACAGTAAGAAAAGGAATAAAAGGGTTTGAGTATGAAGAGAGCTTGAACCTATGAATGTTATATCAGTCAAATAGACAGGAGGGAGGACGGGCTGGACTAGTGGCTGCTCCCAAGGTGCATCAGTAAGACACTGCTGCATTTTACCATACTCTTGCTTCGACAGCAGCTAACTGCGACAGACTAAACTGTGATTATGACTTCTAACAAAAAGCGTCCACCTTAAGAGTAAGTAGTATGTGACCAACAACAATAACAGCTCCATCTTTGTGGCTGTGAAATAGTGAAGTCTGTCATGGTGAAGCCACAAAGGAGTCATGAAAATATGTAAACCAAGAGAACTTAGAATGGCTAATGCACACAGGACAACTATAAGGGTGGAGGATGTAATGATGGCAATGTGACTAATGATGGACTGTCAAAGACAACAGTAGGCCAGAGTAGGTGATGCACATTAGTTCGATTCAACACCTCAAACTGAGTGGGAAGTGTGTGCTCCATCTTCCTCCTTGACCCAAGGGGACACATATTGACTCTGAACATAGCCTAGAGAATTAATTAATCCCAGCAAAGTTTGCCTAGCCCTTGTATAGTTTCCACCATTGCACTATAAATCATATACCCAGAAAAATTTCATGATTCCTTCCTCCCTTGGGAAATCCTTCCAACTCTTAGGAGTGTCTCTAGCTCACCCCCCTTTTTTTAACTTATTGTGGCTTTTCTTCAAGTTTTCTCTTTTTTATAATATTCTTACCAATGTTTGCTTTTGCTGCACACACTCTCACAAAGGTCCAGGTCATTAAGTTTCTTTGGCATAACAAAATGTGCTTGGAGATAGTATCCTAACTGTCTTTGATTATCTTGTGTATCTAGATTCTTTGGTTCTTAGATCATGCACAACTGGGCCTTGGGGAGACTGCCTCTTTTAGAAACCCTGCAAAATCCTAAGAATGAAAGACTCCAGAGACTTTGATGTGGAGAGGGACACCAGCACTGAGTCTATAGATTATGTAGTGAGAGGAAACATACAGGAGCACCAGGAGACAGGGTGTGTTAGTGTGTGCATGTGTATGTATGTGTGTGTATGCACTGCTATGTTTGTGTGCATGTGTGCATCCATGCTTATGAGTACATGCATGGGTGTACTTGTATATGCAAGGGTCTTAACAGGAAAAGTACCAAATAAAGAAGGGATCTGAAAGAACATGATGTCATACTTTGGAAATGGAAATTTCTCAGGGGAGTGTTGGCTCAGGTTGTGGGAGGCAGAAGTGTGAGATTTGTAACTCAAAAAGCAAAGTAAGACCAGGCTGTGATGGCCTGTCATGTAGTGGAGAGAGTACTTTGTGGAGGAAACATGAAGAGACCCTCATGGGCTGACATGTGACATGCTCAGATGAGAGCTTGACTGCTATAAGTCTTAAGGCACAGACACACTCCCTGCTGTTGCATGGTGAACTCAACAGTGGCACTTTGATCTGCCATGTTTCTCATTATATCATTTCTCACCCCATGAAACCTCATTCGTGTGTTCTAGCCTCAGGAAATGACGCCAATTCACCCTACTTGTTACCTGGATAGGAAGCACTAATCATCCTTCCACAGTGCTCTCCAATCTAATTGTTCCCTCAAATGTTTCATCTGGCATTATCAGTGTTTTTTCTCTTTCTCTCTCTGCCTTATGACTGTAGACCAAGATTTGAGCTTCCCTTATTCCACCATCATGGACTCTAACCCTTTTTATCTATAAACCAAACTTTCTTTTACAATTTGCCTTGGACATGGTGTCCTATTACAGCAATAGAAAGTAAGACACTGACCATACAAGGTCATCACATGCGATTATAATTTTAGGTGGCTGATTTTCTGCATGTGCACATATATGTGTGACCCTCTGATCACAGTTGTATTAGTCTCTACATACATGTTTTGTGCATGCAGGTGACTCATCTTTCACAGAAATGCTAAACTGAACATATTAGTCATTTATTCTCTTAGTGGATGTTGTAAATAATACCCAAATCTGCACAGACTAAGTCAAGAATGTGTTGCTAAAAGACAAGAAGGAATAGATAGCTCCCAGTGTGAAATGCAAATAATATGATTTGGGAGCACATTACTTTTTAACTTATCAACTGAGAGTTTTTAAGGTCTCACTGTGAATTTCTTTTGTATTCATTGGACTCATTTGTGCCTTTTAAATTCCTATCTTAAGTTATGGGGATGGGTTAAGAAAGACACTTTTTTTTTAAATTAAAGACTTTACCAAAGCATAGCTAGAATTAGCCTCTGTGATAAATGACTATAATTATATCTTTAAATTGAATTTATTGATTTATCATTTTGTTTTCATTGATAGATATTAGTTTACAGAGTATAGTAGATATTTTGAATTTTTTTTTTTTTACAAAGAGAATGAACTAATAAATTTACCTATTGCCTAAAAGCTTGAGCAGTCTAACTGATCAATAGAAATAAGAAAGCATGGCTTTCTGGCCCTCTGGCTTGAATTTTAGGAAATATTGAAAAAGAGGAGAAAAGTATGGCATGTATCATGTAAAAAAATATGACCTAACATAACATGTTAATGTTATCAAGAAAATAAAGTTTTAAATGGTGGTACTTTATATCAATTATATAAACCCTAATTTCCCCAGTGTTAAAATGTATTTAAAGTAAATATTAACCTAATTAGGATTGTCCTTATGCTGAGAGTTTGCTGTTTAAAAATGACTACCTTATACCAATGGCTAATGATTTAACAAAACGTGTATAAGTGGGGTCACTCTCATGCTAGCTGTTAAGATAGTGCAATGAAGTAAATTAAATTGGCAATATTTCTATTATGAAACCCAGTTAGATCCTCAATAAGATACAGTGTATAGGAGCCATTTTTGAAGATGGCATTTAATAATCTCACCTCTTGATACCATATACCTGATACTTCCCTTCAGCAGAGAGTAAGGCTGCCCCACACAGTTGACAGAATACTACAGAAATGACAGCATGAGACCTAACAAAGGTTGCAAGAAGGTTTGGTATAGCAGTTTCTATCCTGCTGTCTCCTGGATCAGATTCTGGAGAAAGCCTGTTGCCATGACATAAAGTCACTTAAGCAGTCCTGTGGAGATATCCACATGACAAATAACCTAGGCCATCTGCCAGGAACTGCTACTACACCAACACTCATACCATGTGAATGTGTGTGTATGTGTGTGTGTGTGTGTCTATGTGCACGTGTCTGTGAATATCTATGTGTATCTCTGTGTGTATCTCTCTGTGTGTAAGCACATGTGTGTCTATGTATGTGTGTTGAATGTGTGTGAGTGAATATGTGTCTTTGTGCATGTGTGTGCTTGTGTATGCATGTACATGTCTGCACATGTGTTCATGTGTATATGTGTGCATATGCATATGTGTCCATATGTGAGTTTGTAAAGGGGTTGACCCCATAGACTCTGCCTGAAGATTTATGAGACCCAGTTCTCTCACCAACTGCCTCAAATTATGCAGACTGTTCAAGAACACACTTTGCTTTCTATGGAGAAATAACATCTGTTATCACTTACTCATAGGAATTAATTTCTATCAGCAGCTTACAGTGACACTTTTATACAGCAATGTATGAGTTTCACTGTGATGAGGTCAAGGCCTACACAACCTTGACTGTCATGTCTTGTGGCTTGGTGAGTCTGTGTGAGTGCATGGGTGTGTATACCTGTATGCACATTTGTATGTACATATGTATACATGTGTATGCATGTATATTCATGGACATATGTGCATGTGTGTGTATGTGTTATGTGGGTGTGTGTTTGTGTTTTCATCTGCATGAAAATCCATCTTTGATAATCTTGGAGTGAGAGACATGGGCATTTGTAAGCATTTCCTTAAATACAAGTAAAATCTTGTGTGGGTTATTTCTGAATGTTTACGTAAAGATGACAGATGAAAGATCTCTGGGAGGCAAAGAGCTTGCACGAACTACCCCTTCCTGATGGGGTCTTGACAGAAGTCTCCTCCTGGATAGGTTTCTGGGGGTTCAGAAGAAAGTCTGAAGCCTTGTTTCAGAAAACTATCTGCCCCTGTTATTTGTCTACCTAATTCCATTTTTTGTTTCTGTTCCTTTGTTACAAACATTGGTAGGTTTTAGTGAATATTTCTATGAGCCATGTCTTGTTCTGCAAATCAGTAATCAACCCGAAATGCTATTGATCTTGGTGTTTATTGTTGACTTTTCAAGCCATTTTTAATGGACTGAGTTCCAGAGTAAAAGGGTTGACCCCATAGACTCTGTCTGAAGATTTATGAGACCTAGCTGTCACCAACTGCCCTGACTTGTGCAGATTGCTCAGGAACACACTTTGTTTTCTGTGGAGAAATATCAGCATCTGCTATCACTTGCTCATAGGAATTAGCGTCTATCAGTAGCTTACAGTGACACCTTCATACAGCATTGGATGGTTTTACTGTGGGGTGGTAAACACACAGCCTGGGCCATCATGGCAGATCACTTATGTGGAGACAGTGCTGTAGGCAGCTCATCAGCTCTCATGTGTTTCACATATAAATTGCTATGATAGTTTAAAAGGAAATTATTCTAGCAACATTTGGGGATTGTGATATTTCTTCAATTAAAACTCAAACAATGATGGATGTGTTCTGCCCACTTATTTTTCACATGTGCATCTGGTTTGACATTCCACAGGTGTGTGTGTTTTGGAAGCATTGGTGGGAGAATCAATTTACCTTCCTTGTCAGCAAGTGGTCTATAGCCCATTTTCCCAGTAAGGACTGAAGCTTCATTTCTGCATTGACTGTCCCATTGCTACATTTGCTACAGGCTGCAAAACTTCCCAGAGTTACTATAGCCTTTTTGGCAATGCTTCAAGAGATTAGGAGGATGTGTGGTTCCAGATCATTACAGGCAATTGGAAATGAGGTGGGTACCAACAAATGGGCTCATATTTGGAGGGCAAAAGGAATGATTCTTACTAGTAGCTTTTAGGAAATGAATGCCACAGATCAAAATCTGACTTTAAAAGGCAGGTAAGACCATCGTAATCAGATTAAACTTCCTTTTATGGAGAACAGGAGACTCAGGGGCTCTTGCAGAGTATCTTATTGGAAGGAAGAGTTGAGGCTCTACTTACGACAGATGTTGCCAAGAAGTGTCATGTGCTCATAGATACTTCTTGGGCAACTGGATAAGGTTGTATCTGAACAAAAGTTTCATGGTCTTCAGAAGTTTGAGCATCACTCTACAGATAACATTCACACAGAGCATCAAAAACGAGCTTTCCAACCTGCCTTACCAGACCTTAGAAAGGCTTGTGGCTGTTGTTGTTGATGATGATGATGACATCCAAACCTAGTGAGTGGAATAAGGGAAACCACAACGCAGTTCATCTAACTCCAGCATGTTTAAAATATGGAGCTCCTATAAATCCATTAATAGAAAGATTTAGAATTTTGGATAGCATAAGTTAATCAACGAAATGACTGACAAACTGAAACTTCCCCAATTACAAGAAGTTGCATATAAAACAGTGCCAAAAATTTAGGTAACACTATAGTTATTTAGTATAAAGGGTGTTGAGGATAGCCTTAATTATTAAGATAAATCTTTTATTGAAATGGGAGGTTTTTTCTGCATATTAACTCTGATTCTGGTTTCAAAGGCAGAAGGATAAGGTGATATATTAGGGGTAAAATTCTTGCTAATCATGAGAGCTCATGCTCATACCACCAGGAAAAGCTTGTAATGGCTGGAATGTCTATAACCTTGCATCTAGGAAGGCAGAGACAGGAGAAACCCCTTAGCCAACCAGCCGAGTCAAATGGAAAATGGTGGTTCAGTGAGAGGCCTTGTCCTAGCAACCAGGGTGAAGAGTTTACAAATAGTGACACAGAAATTCAAGTGTAGAGGGATAATCCTGGGCATGAATTTTTGTCCTACAGATGTACACCCAGGGGTGAGCCTACCTACACACATTCAATCTCTCTCTCTCTCTCTCTCTCTCTCTCTCTCTCTCTCTCTCTCTCTCTCNCNCACACACACACACACACACACACACACACATACACACACACACACATACACACACACACCACATGCACACACACATACATGCACACACACATACATGCATGCATATACCGTATTCATGTGCAAATACAATAAAACCTAGACACCTGTTTGCATCAAGCTTATGCTCATTCATTGCGACAATATGCAAATTTTCATGTGGTTTCACTAGCTTTCTTTACAGATGTCAGATGAAAGTAGTTATGATTATGATTGGAGCGTGTAATCCCTACATGCATTTGTTCAATGATATGGCTGACAGTATTTCATTTAATATTTAGGCTTAAAAATAGCAGTTTCACAAAGGTCCACTAGCACTTTTTTATATTCTTGAGATTTGAAGTAAAATACAGATACATATTCCGTTTCTTATTATGATTTTCAGTTAACCCACAGTGATCTTCATGTCTGGCTTGGCAAGAACAACTGGAGAGGCTTGAACCTACTCCTGGGAAATAAAGTGAAATCTGTGGGCTCAAATCTTCCCTTGCTCAGTAGTTTTTTCCAAGACTTCTGGGACATCCCGGGGGCACAGCCATACTAAGCAGAGTCAAAGAATAACTTGAAATCTCCTTGCTCAGGCCTGTTTCTGTGCACAGCATCTCCACAGGCCTGACAATGAGGGAATATCTAACACATAAGCCTATAAAACAAAACATTAAACTTTCTTATGGTAGAGTAAGGCTGGAGGAAAGGTTCTGGCTATTAAGGAAGCAAAGTACAGACTGTAGCTCCTATTGCTTTTGAAGTGCTCTTGTATAATCCATGCCCAAGCCCTTTAGAGGCAGGTTGCCGTCCAAGCAAACATGGTTGCTAGGAAGAGAGAGGCAGAGAAGCAAAAGGTATCAGCAATGGGGGATTCGCAAGCATTTCTGAGATTACAGAAACCAATGTGGACATTTCTTCTGGAAAGCTGTTAGCTCCTCATGCCTCCCATGTGGGCCCCTCCATCCCGCTTGCCCAAAAGGAGGCTACTGAGAACCATTCAAGCCAGTTACAGAAATTGCTTAAAGTTAGTATCGAAACACAAACACATTAGCTCAAAGTGCCTGGAACGTGGAGAAGCTCACAAAAGCCCTTACCTCTTCTCTCCTTTGTACCACTCGAAGGCCGGCGACGGCACACCTGCACCCTCGCATCGTATCAGTCCACTGCGTCCAGGGGTCACAGTGCCAGATTTAATTTCCTGAATTGTAGGCGCAACTGAAAAAGAAACAAAAGCACCATGGTGGGTAAAAGGAAGAAATCTTTAGCAGGGATGGCACACACACGCACGCACACACACACACACACACACACACACACACACACACACACACACACACGTGTGTATGTTTCTTTTCCTTCTGTATTCAAAGCAATCGCACGCCTGGCAGTCCAGTGCATACCAGCCCGTTTTATGCTTCAAATGCTAGACCAGTCATTTTCAGCTCCATTTTTCAAGTTGGACAATAGATGAATGTTCTCGGGGAGTACAGAGTAAATGCAATACATTTTGGCTCCGTTTCTATTGGAAAAATAGCACAGTGAGGCGAACACCTCATCTGTATCCCGGTCAAACCACACTCCATCTAACCGTCCTTTATTGAGCGATCACAGGCAGCTGGCACTGGCTGTCGGCTTCAGGTTCTTGTTTTCTTCACATGATGCTCTGAGCCTGGATAGCACTATTCCTTTACCAATGCAAAAACCCAAGTTCAAAGACATTAAATAATGTCTGAGGATTAAATAGCTACTTGGGCGCAGGATTTGAAATCGGCCATGGCGAGTGAAGCCTGAGATCCCTTCCTTGTGTTTTGTTTTTTGACTTTGTGACCTGGTCTTCTATCCCTGATGTTGGTCCTTTCCAACGATCCAAAGCCTGTTCTGGATGCTATGTCCTCCCATCTCTTCACTATGCTTCCAGTTAAAGCAGCTATTTCCACCCTAAGTGGTTTGCTAGATTTGCTAAAACCATTGACTTTATTCAACAAATGGTTATTGAGCTTCTAACATGTGCCAGGCAGTTCTCAAAGCACAATAAAGTCAGATTCTTAACACAACTGAGCATGAGTCCTACATGGGGTGGGTGAGGAGGGGAGAGACTACAATCAGTACATCTCCCGGCTACATAGTATAAATAAATTGTAAAGCATTAGAAAGTGACAAATGGATGGATGTGTTGTGTGGTAGAGTGCATGCCAGCACTTCCTGGGCCCTGAGTTTGATTTGCAAAGCAACAACACTAGAGAGAACAAGGGAATGGAATGATGCAGCTTCATACAGACATCTCAGGAGTTCTTTCTGCTGTGCATGGATGCAGAAACCATAAGTCCTCCCTGAGAAGGAAGGACCTCGAAAGAGAAAGATACGTATGTGTGTGCTAGTTCTGTGGATATATGAAGAAGTCCTCCCAAGCAGAGAGAATAGCTAAGCTGCAAGACCATAATACCATAGAAATTCTCATGTCGGTGAAGCAAAGAGGGCTAGGGACAAGATGGTTCAGGATGGAGACCTTAAGGATCCCGGGGTAGTTACAGAAATGGTATAATGTAGCACAGGATGTCACCTGGCTTGTGCTTTACAAGGGTCATGGGTTGCTGTGTGATTCCAGAAGGGTAGCGGAGGGAGGCTTTGGGACTACTATGAGTGAGGCACACTGAACTCACACACAGGGATGGGGCAGTGAGTTTGGTGCAAAATGTGGCTGCTGGGCTTTGGGATCCATTGAGACATTGGGGACAACAGGACTTCTTGATAGAAGATAGTGAGATTCCACCAAGATGCAAGGGCAATTGGCTTAGATCACTGAACGGTTTGCAAGGATGCCCACCTGGTAGGATGGGAATCTAAGAGTTGGATGAAAACATCTTTTCCTAAGTGTCTGCATTTTAACAAGGTCTGAGTATAACAGACTCTAAATGGCACCACACAGAGGAGTTGCTACAACTAGGAACTTGAAGATTTAAATACAAACAATTTAAAAATATGACCCAAGTATGATTTAAGTACATTTGAAGTTTTCTTAGAAACCCATCAAAATGGAAAGTTTAATATTTGCTTCTAGTATCTTGTGAATATAAAAACAGTAAGCTTTCTTAGAAGAGAATATTGTCTCTCCTTCAAAAATACCTAACTAGATTCATCATTTTCTATTCCCAGTACTTCATTTTGAAATAATAACACCTCTATTAGCTGCAGTAATTTTATTCTCAATGGTAAAGTTTATGTTATAATCTAAGGAAAAATGCAAGGTAGTAATTTTAATTGTTTTAGTAACTTCACAAAAATAATGAAAGAATGTTTATCAGAAATGTTTGAATGAGAAAATAATATGAAATAATTTATGTGTACATGCAATAGATGTATGGTTGTGCATTATAGACAGAAATACAATATAACAAGCAATTGAATAATCTTTTTTTTTTCATCCAGAGATTCGAGCCACCTTGAAGAATGCAGCCAAAGATACATGAGACATCTACAACACAGCCCACCCCAAGCCCTGCACCAATCGGTTGCTATGTGCTTATTTGTTTGAGAGAGAAGCAGGTAAGAGGTATTTTCCCTAATGTTTTCTGAGGCTGTCTGAGCCTCTCCTTGTCATGGTGACAAGCTATAATCGTCTATGGTTTCCAGCTATTATTGACGACAAATAATCATATGCAACCGGCCCTCTGTCTGAACCCTCTACTGATAACCTGGTTAGTGAAATTAGTCTCCTGTTTGTCAAGGGGCCCATGACTCATTACAAACAAATGCATGAAATCACAAACATTGCCTGAAAACCCAGGTGTAATGAACTGAAATAAAACCCCAATTTGTCATTAACAGGCTTTTTATACAGTCCAGTGTGCAGGTGGCTGGGCACTGGGTGCTTTACAGCCAAAGTCAAAGAGACAGTACCTATCTGGGAGCACGTGGGCAGCTCTGATTGGCAGTGACTGCAAAGACCCGTATCATGTCATATGGAATTGTAGACAAAGACCGAATCAGTATTTGATCAAAACATGCATAGAAAATGTCCCAAGTGTATACATATTGTGTGGAGACATAGAACTGAGGGCTGTGGGGCCATAAATGTTGTGAGCGCTTCTCATGAACATCATGTTTTGACTACAGTTAAAAAAAAAATGAGCGAAAGTCTCTATTGATTTTTCTTAGGAACATGAAAATTCACATTACATTTAAATGCTATTGTACATCTTTTGCAAGGACATTGTGGGGAATACAATTCATTTAATTATTCATTTTTCTATCAGTATCAAATTACTGAAACAATAACAAAAATCCCCTATAGAGCTGGACACTAACTACAAAGTATATGAAGCAGTGGAAAGAAGGGATATCTTTTATATGATGGTCTTTATATGGAGCAGTGATTGAGCTCCTTACTCAAGTGGTAAGAGTTGAGTTAGAATCAAATGGTGGGGAAAGGAGCTATGAATAGGGTCTACAGATCATATTAGAACCCATTTTAGCTCCTCAAAGCCCAGGAGAATAGCCAATGGCTTTGATATGATACTCAAGAGGACATCTTGGTGCATGCCTCTGTGAGACGGGCTTTGTAACATCTGAAAGACCATTGCAGGAGCTTTAAATTTGTCACATAGAGATGAGGCTTTACAGATGTTTTAGCAGAAGGATAACAGTTACTTAAATCCATGAGAAGTCATTGGCTGTTGCCTGGAACACCATGTCAAGAACAAACAAACAAACAAACAAAGGAGCAGAGCAGGTGGGCTTGTTTTGGAGCTGGCCCAGCATTGCTCGGGATCATGGAAAAGTCACAGGCTACTCCATAGAGAAGGTAGAGTTTGTGAAAAAATAATTAAGTTAGACCTATCTAGTTGACCAGTAGCAGCTGGATAATTTTAGGATAATTCCAAGTTCACAGGACTTCAAACCCCACCAGTCTATTTAGACACCAGCACTATCTGAGGATGCCGGATAGGCCTTATTCCCATAGTGCTTTTCAGAGGCCATCCTGTCAACATGAGTATTATGAATCCTGGATGGAAATTTAAAAAATCTTTTGACCACAGAATTCTAAAAGGTTTTATATGTCGTACTTACGGATTTCATATTTCTTAGGACATATTTTGCTGTGTCGGGGCTATACTGCTTTTGGTTATCTGACCCATTCCTTGTAACATAAGGTTCCCAAGTGCTCATAAGCTACATGGCCTTTAGTGACTTGTTATAACAAAGAAGTTGAAAATATTTGCATCAAGGGGGTGTGATAATCCACTTGTTTGAAAACCATTACACACTGTTAAATTTCCAGCTAAACCTGTAACAGCTGAAACCATGAATATGCTAGGCCAATTTGCCCGAAATAGCAATTCTGTGATAAAATGTTCCATGTTTAAGAAAATTGACTAGTCCCTGTTCTAGAGCGTGATTAAACTGAGTGAACTCATGATTACTCTGTGAATTTGACTGCACGTAGACTGCTTCTAAGGAGTCCAGGATGGACATACACATTATCACATGCTTGTATCTGACAACTGCTTTTCTTTTCACATACACTGCTTGGTTCTACTCAAATATAATATTTCAAAATTGGTAAAGTGGCAAAGAAAGTCAGTGCTTTAGTCCTCAAATTTTATGAGTATAATGGTGTCCCTTGATGTAGACTTTTAGGTATGCACTGTGGACATTTGAACATAATGCCCTTTGCCAAGTTGTATATGCCTGTGAGCTGAAACAGATGCATAGTGAAAACAATCAATTTTAGAACAGTGCCATCAGACAGATGTTAGGTAAGAACAGATGTTTGGGAGATCCAGCACAGAGGTCAACCAGGGGCCATCCAACACTTGTATGATTAGATGTTCTGCAAAGAGGAGTCTTTCCTTTTTATTGTCTCTGTGGGGTTAGTTCCTTGCATTGTGTAGCCAGTCATTCCAGGAAGATGATAATGAAAGGTTCTTCATCAGAAACTCCAGGCTGTGCAGGTGCAGACAACAGAAATGCTCCACTTGGCACTTAAAAGCCTAATCAAACTCATTTTCCTAGTGACATGACAATAGCCCAAAGACCTTCTTGTCTTTTGCCATCCTTGGTGGGCAATCTGGGTACCCACAGCCTTGCCATCAAAAACACGTGCAAGCAAGAGAATTTCTTAGTAGCTTTCCTAAGCCAAGGTAGGTGAAATGCAGCTTTGGAGATCCAATGGCTAAACGCTGACAACTATCCACCTACCTCCATGATGAACAGTGTCAGGATGGCAGAACATTGAATAACTGCTATAAGGAAGTATGCCCAAAAAGGAATGGGAAGTATTGGTCTCCCAAAGACAAGGTTATCAGGAAGAATCCTCTTGACAGAAGTGAAACAATGATGCCCTTGGTTTGGATTCCAGAATTCATGGAGTAAAATAAAGTGGTCAGATAATGTTTGAAAATAGATCAAAGATTCCAGAAATCACTACATAGAAGACAGCTTCAGTCCTGGTATATGTTTATGATTGTGTGTGTATCTATGTGTGTCTGTGCACATGTATAGGAGTATGTGTGTAGACAGACACATGCATACAGGCAGTGGTATAATTCTAATCAAGGGCCTCAGGCAGTTAGAAGCAGGCCACAGCACGTGGCTGTACCATAAATCTTTACTATATTACCATCACAGATGAGGAGGAGATGAGGATGAAAATGTTTTCTCTGAAGACAGTAGAAGCTCAGTGCACAAATACCAACAATATTTCAGACTCCACTGATCAGCAAACTTCAAAAGAAAATATTTCCTTGGTTTATAAACTATTCTAACTTCAAAGAGAGCCAAGAATTTAGCATGTTATTGCTGATAAAAAAAAAAGTAAAGAATTTGTATCATCATAATGCTAACAAAAATTCAAATCACCAAGATACAGTTGAATCTTTAGCCACATGATTTGAGGACGTCAGCACTGTTCAACCTCTGGCCAGCATTCACCTCCAACTTTCTCTGAGATTAAACTTCTAGACAGTGGTGAAATATGTGACAAGATTTGCAGTCATGTGTGGCTCTAGCACTCACTAAGTTAAATGTTTCTAAATCACAATTTCTTCATCTATAAAATAAATGCTTCCTACTTCCCCAAACTGCTGTCCAGGCAATATAAGAAGATCCCAGAAGAGCTTAGCTTAGTGGTTTGCCCTGAGTTAGAAGTCAATAAAAACATTATCTAAAGCAGGAGTTATCACAGGGGAACAAGAACCCCAGCCATGTGCCCTCACTGAGCACAGACTGAGTCAAGGTACCGATAGAAAGCAGAGCTGATTTTTAAAAGCATGCTTTCCTTATACTAGAAGCCAGTAATTAACTCAACTGGAAGCTGGGTCTGGGATATTATTTTTTTTACTTTCCCAGAATTCCACGCTCATTCCGCTTTTTAGTAGATAGTTGGTCTTTTTAGAAGGCAGAGAGGGTAGATTTTTGCCTTACATTTTTTTCAGCTAAGTAATAAAGTACTTGGGCTTCAAAATGAAAAGGAACATAACAAATACATGTAGCACTGAAGTCTATCTTTTAGAAAGACTTGCATTCTGGTGGGGAATCCTTTGCTTGAACATTTCAAAATCAATGCACTGATTGATTCAGTTAAGCATTTGATGAAGTCATTTTCTTTTTCATGGGAGAAAATTCTGGCCATAATTAGTGCATTTAGGACAAAAACCCCTAACCTTGAGGAACACTGTGAAAGAGGAGGTGGAATGGAAAGATTTTAAGAGCCAGAGAACCAGGACACCTGGAAAGGGACAGTCAAAAGGACATGAAATAAAGGTGGGACCTGGGAGGAGTTGAGATGGGATGAGTAAGAGATGGGCATGGTGTTTTCTAAGAACTTGTAAAAGTGTTATTAAAAAGAATTTATGTTTATTGTTCCAAATAATATTGCATTTTAGGCTGGTGTGAATCTCAAAATGTTAGCTGTATTCAATTTCACATGCCTAAGACTCTTGCTCTCTGTCTAAACAACGACACCAGTAACATTGGTGATAGATGGATTCCTTCCTTGGGCTTCTCATCTGACCTCAGGGCCAGCATTCTCCAAAGACCTGCCTGCAAACACGAAGCGTCAGGGAGTAAACTGTAGGCTGGAGTGGTTTCGGCCCTCACGGGATAATGATGGAATCAGTCTCTTAGTTGACTGAATGCTTTATTTTTCCTCTGGTTACTGTGGCCTTCAATAATCTTAAAATAGAACATTAAGAAGTTGATTAAAATTCAGTTATTAAATTGTTTAATTCTGAGAAATAAATAATTCATATTGTTAATGCATTCTAAAGAATCCTCTTCCATACATGGTTTTACAGGAAAAGAATCAGAAACCCTCTGAGTAACTAGGAAGAAAAAGAGAGAAAAAGAAAACTGCAATTTATATTGCAGAAAGGGGTTGTAAATGTTCAGTTCTCCCTTCCGTCCTCTATATCAAATGTCTGAGGGAGGAGGGTGGAAATCTTGCAAGATTACAGAATATGTGTCCCATGAAGGACATCTCTGCAAATGAAAACCACCAATTACTTAGGGTATTGGTCACTTCCCTCACTGTGATGACCAGACACCCTATAAAAAGCTGTCACAGGGAGGGGAGGTCTCTGGCTCATGCTTTGAAAGGGCACAGTTCATTATAGAGGTGGTGGCATGGCACTGGGTGGTAGCTGCCATTCGCATGTGCAGGAACCCAGAATCAGACCATGTACACTGCACTCATGAGCTCAAGGCCTCTGTGACACATGAATGTGCACTGAGTGGTAAAAAATGAGCTTGTTAACCAGACCCATGTTGACTCCATGTGTTTTGAGGTATAAAGAAACCATCTGTCCATCTCTGTATTCTGAGGGAGGTGTGCTGGGTTTTTCTACAAGTCCAGAGCAAAAATACAGAAGTTTGCACAGATCTGACATGAACCCACAGACAAGGATCTATTAGGAAGTCAGATCGTTTGTAGAATGGAGGGATGTTTTTTGTCCTCATTTCAAGAATACCACGATTTCTGTTCTGTGTGTGCAGAAAGAGGAAGTAAATGAGGGTAAGTTAAGGAGGAGCACGACATGAGAAGGCGAGTGGAGATATGCTTCCAATGAACGGCAAATCACAAAACCTCAGAAGATGTGGGAGGACATGGCTAAGAAAACTGCAATTTTCAAGAGAAATGCTGTGTATTTATTTGGGACTAGGAATATTTTACCAGGCCAAAAAAACAAAACAAAACAAAATGAAAAACCACAACCACAACCACAACCACAACCAACACCACCACCACAACAACAACACCTTCCTACAGTGAGTAAATAAAACCATGGCTGACAGAAACAGACTGGCAACAAAGTAACTTGACAACAGGAGAGTGTGGCAAGAAAAAAATGCCTGACAAAAAGAAACCTGATGTCAGAAAGAACTGACATAATAAATAAATAATAAATAAATAAATAAATAATTAAATAGGGTATCCACATTGCCCCAATCCCCAAATATCTATTCAATGCGGCTGAAGTCCCAAGAGTTCCATTCTCCTGTTTAGAATACAACAATTGCTTTAAGCACAGAATAGCAGCCCCATACGGGAGTGTTCTCAGGCCAGAGTACTGATGCTAGGTTGTTTTCCTAGCCTAGGTCAACACTGCAACCATTCTGTACTACAGAGAACTGCATAGCAATTCTTTTTTTCTTAGTCATCTAACAGTTATGATGTATTAGGATTCATCAAGTGCTGTTTTCACCATGACTATAACAATGCAGGATTCAATTAAGAGTCTTCCCTTGTGGAATATGTTTTCTAATGAGGATTGAGGACTACTAAAGGGATACAAGCTGTGATGCAGCGATTATTGGGGTTTCTAAGAGGGAAGGGATCACAGGTAGAGGTAATCCGAATCCTTATTCCATTTGGTGGGGGTCAGGGGTCTTCTTTAAGGGCTGAGACTGCAAGAAGAGGTAGAGGTACACCACCTTTGAAGATGGACATTCCAGATGCCAAGAATAAAGGCTCTGAAGCAGGATTCTTCAATATCACAGTCCAAATGGTCTTGGAGAAGATGCAAGAAAAATGACAGAGTGTAGTCATGAGGGTGCTCATCACTAGGGTCTCACAGGTCTCCGATGAACTGAGTTTGAGTTCAGAGTTCAGAGCGACAGAGTAATGCATGAGGTGATGAACAAGGTAGCACTCTCCAGGATGGAGGACTACATGTGTGTAGGATTGTGGGTCCCACATTTGCTTCACCACAGGGCACGGCAGCTCGGCCAGGTGGGGTGCCAGAAGTTTGACTGCACTTAACCCAAGCAGCCTTGGGTGATAGGGAAGCCCCGGGATACTGGGGTGGAAAAGCACAGTCTGAGGCACAGGACAGTGGAGCTGGCTCAAGGTCCAGGGCCTGCAAAGAGGCTGGGGCCGTGGGGTTCCCAGGCTCTTGGATACCCAGGTTCTGCTGGAAGTCTCAGAACAGCAGAGAACAGAATCTGGGCCTGTGGGTCAGATCTAGTCCAGGGCTAGAGGCAGGGGAGAAAGTGGGAGCTCTGGTGGGTTTGGTGGTGGTCATGGGTTCTGCTGCTTCTCACTGTCCCTTTAGGGCCTCTGGGTCTTCTAGCCTTAGCTCACCAGGACCAGGCTACCTTTCACATGGCTGGTTCAAGACTCACATACCTACAACTTGCATAACCCATCTTATATTTATTTGTCTACACACACACACACACACACACACACACACACACACATCCCACATTTACATATATAATTTAACATTTTGAATCCAGCTCTTACATATGATATGAGACAAAGGTTCTGAAACAAAATAGCTGGCATTAGACTCATTATTGTGTATTACATGCTATTGTGTGGAACACTATACTATACCATCAACACATTTTGGTTTTTATGTATGGTTCCCTCCAATGTATTTCAAGAATTAAATAATCAGAGGCAACCATGTGGCTAGAGGTTCTCTTTAGTCAGTAATGGACTCAGTAATGTGACTTCATTAGCAAATAATAACCAGAATTCTCCTCCCACTTAGGTGTCACTGTAATGCTGTAGCTAACACAGTAGCATGGCAATGTCATCTGTGTAGCTGGAGAGAGCACAACTCTTAGATATGTGTGTAAGGGAGGATGATAGTTGCCAAGGAATTTTGCAGACTTTTTTCTGTATAGAGGTTTCCAAAGTCATTCATGTTTAATGTTTCTTCCACACCCAAGTCAAAGAGATATGTGAGTCTGTCTTCAGAAAAAAAAAATGCTTTATTCTTTGTTAAAGTGAAGCGTCTAAAAGAAATAGTTGATTCCACAGTAGTTCAAAGTGGAAAATATGTCACTGAAGATATACACAGAGGACAGACTGGCCATCACACTGGGAATGACAGGGAGCACTTGGTTTGAGACGGTCAGGAAGGAGTTGTCTTGGGCAGATGCTGATGGGATCCATTGTTGGGGAGTTCTCAGCTCCACAGGACCATGTGGATTGCACTTCTCATGTCACCCAGACACTCCATGTTTATTCTTATTGCTTTCTTATGTCCATTTATGTGCTCAGTGAAGGACTAGAGCCATGGTGACTGTAGAGAAGCTCTGGTTTCTAATGGAATGCTGGCTATGGGGGTCTTTCAAGGCCAGGACATGTCAGGAACACTGTAAACACTGAAGGTCTTTGCTGAATAAGTGAACAGTGAAGTAATGTGCCATTCTACAGGGCTGGGTGCTTCTGATAATTCTTCCCTCTAGGACTTTCCTTTAAAATGAATATTTTACACTTAAATTTACATGTGTGTGTGTCTGTGTGTTTGTGCATGTACATGTGTACACATGCCTGCATGTGTGGGAGTATGCACATGCATCAACATTACTATCGCACGGTATGTGGAGGACATAGGACAACTTAAAGGAACCAATTCTTTTCCTTCCACCTGAATTCTGAAGACTGAACTCAGTTTGCCAGGCTTGATGGTTTCATGGTTTGATCCATTGCACTAGCTTCCTTCCAGGACTGCCATTTTACAATAATGTACATTTCCCAAAGATGCTTAATAAGTAGATTTAATTTTTTATTATTTTTTATTATTATAATTATTATGAACCTATAATTTCATCTAAACTTGAGATTCTAAAGCTGAAGCTTTTCCCAACACTACGTATTATAGACATAGGGAGCAATATTGTAATTAAATAAATGGATATACTTGTTAAGGATCTAAAGTTTTTTCTGACCCAAAAGCCCTTCTTTTAGTTAAATCTGAAATGTATTGTAATTTAGGTAATCTATTCCTTTGTATGTAGACTGAAAGGTGAAAATTTAAATCCAGTCTCTGTTCAATGATGATATTAGAAGCAAGTTGTTTGTTTATCTAAGAGACCAGCCGGAGGGTCATGAAGCTGCATGAGCGGTGGTACTCCACTCTTGCCACATTGTTTCTATCTCCAATGTAGGTGCTTGGTCTGAATTTGAGTTCACCATATTTTAACGTGAAGCTCATAATGGAAGACATGCATGACTATGTTGCAAGACAATGAAGCTGGGCCAGTTGATGATCACACTTGACTTCATCTACAAGTTCTTGGTCTCATGGTTGACCCACAGCCTAATGGCCCAAGGAGGTTTTGCATTATTTTCTTTAAGAATTATTTTTTATTTTATTTTAGATTGTGCATGTACGTCTTCCTACATTTTGTATACATGCATGAGTGGGTGCCTATGGAGGTCAAAAGAAGGCACTGATCACCCTAACTGGGATTTCTGGTGGTTAAGAACCATCATGTATCCCAGAACTTATCTCGAGTCATTTGTAGCAAATGTCCTTAACTGCTGACCCATATCTCCAGTCCCTAGTTTAACATTGTTCATACTGAGAAAGTTCTATGAGGTATATTGGCCATGGTGTCAAATAATATATCTTACTGTGATCTGATGTAGTGTTCATGTGTGTGTATGTGTGTGTGCATGCACTCGCATGCACAAATGCCCACATAGGTCTCCTACTTTTTTCCAAAGTGGAATTAAACCTATGTTGGTTACCGAACTAAATGTTCACATTCATAATTTATAAAAATCCAAAAATTCAGATTATAAGCATTGACTTATTTATGCAGAATATGCATGAACATTGGATAGAACAGGTTTTGTCTTTTAACGTTTTAATGAGCTTTGGGACTTCCGTGCATACTTGTTATGTTGCCCTAATTACTCATAATAATTCTAATGTGCATTTTATATTTAATTACAATGCTTATAAAGATTTGGTATGGACAATAAGTTATTACCACTAGCATGTACATAATGATAACGAACTGAATTAGCTTTTACACCATCACTCACTCAGTGGTGGCAACTTCAAATTTCACCTGAGTGATTAACTACATTGTCTCATTAAACAAATATTTGTGAAAAATTAATCACAAATAGCAAAAGCGGTGTTCACATATTTTTGCTTTTGCCAAATTTCATCAAGTTACATTTAAGTTTCTAGACTATTCCATTACTAGGAAACGCATTTCACAATATTAAATACCATTTTCTCAGTTATTTAAAATAACTGTGGTAGTTTGAATATTCTTGGCAAAGGCAGTGACACTATTAGAAGGGGTAGCCTTGCTGGAGGAAGAGAGTAACTATGGGGGTGGGTTTTGAGACCCTCTTCCTTGCTGCCTGGAAGCCATTCTCTCCTGGTTGCCTTCAAATCAAGATGCAGAACTCTCATCTCCTTCTCCAGCACCATGTCTTCCTGCTATGATGAAAATGGACTAAACCTCTGAAACTGTAAGCCAGCCCCAATTAAATGTTCTTTGTAAGAGTTGCCTTGGTCACGGTGTCTCTTCACAACAATAGAAACCCTAACTAAGACAACATCACAATCTTAAGATACTTCAATAGGAAGCCTGAGATCAGATGAATAAGGTTTAGTGAGATCAGCTATTTATATTCTGAGTACAAAGACAAGCAATGAAATAATCCTCCCACTTGGTAAACAGTAAGAATAGTTCATTTCTATCAATAAGAATCCTCTTTCCATCTGGTATGATGCATTTCTAGAAGTCAGACGGGATTTTTTTTTTTTCCCTTGCAAAATTGCTCATACGAGAAAAACAAAACAAAAGTCAACCCAGATTCATTTTCTGCTCTTGCATTTCAGTGCAGAGCATGAGACTTAGTGGGCGTTCAGGGCATGCTACTTATAATTCAGATTGGCATAAGATTTTCTTACTAGAATTCACCTTTACACAGAACAACTCACAAGTGAGTGCAAGCACAACTTTCCTCAGGTGACTGCTGTTGTTTTTGTTCCAGATGGTTGTATTTGACTCAGGCAATGATTAATTTCTCTAAGCAGAAGCACATTCCAAAGATAGAAATAGTATCAGAATCAACAAGCAGATTTTACCTGAAAAAAGTCATGGATAGTAACATCTATACAGTGTATCAGTCAGGAGCTTCCTATTAAAAATCAGTCCACTAGGAGGCCAGCTTAAGACAGTAGTAAGGAGAGAGACACCAGGTGATCATCAGAATGATCATTCATTCATTCATTCACTCATTCATTCATTCAGTGCGTTGTGTGTGTGAGCCTGACTGCATGCATGTGTGCACACAGAGCACACGCATATGGAGGTCTGAGGACAACTTGCAGGGATTTGTTTTCTTTGTCCGGTGTGTGCATTGTGGTGATTACACCTGGGTCTTCAGGCTTGGGTGTCTGTGAGTGCCTTTACCTCCTGAGGCATCTTGCTGGCTCTCAAGAAGTTAAACATTTTGAAACATTAATTCTAGGATCCAAAACATAAAGATGATGAAATATACCCTAAATACTTGTGGAAGTAAATGAGGCAGTACATACACACACACACACATAAACACACACACACACACACACACACACACACACACGAGAGAGAGAGAGAGAGAGAGAGAGAGAGAGAGAGAGAGAGAGCATAGCATGCAATGGATATTGAATACCTCAAGTGTTCCCTTATCCCCTCATCCATGTGCTTCCACTATCTGAATTCAAGAAGCACTCTGGTTTGACAGAGGCCAGAAGTCACTTTCTAAAGACTCCAAACAGTGTATGCTGGGCTGACTTTGATGAACAGTGAACATGTACACATATAGATCTTCATATAAATATGTAAGTATGCACATGGGCTACACATAAATATTTATATGTGTACATGAGTGTGCATGTGGACACATGGTTATCAAACTCCACCTGCTGTTTCCACTGCCTAGTCTGGAAGCAGTGTTATGTAGCTTGAGTTGCCAGTCTACCCTTCTCATAGCTTTATGACAAAAATCATCTATAGAACCTTGTGATACTTACTTATGACATAAGTTAATACAATTATACTCTCATAGTATTTCTAATAATAAGGCATTATAAATAACTATTTCATATTATATAGACTATATTCCAGAATTGTTAAAATTCCTATAGCATATCACTACAGCACCATTATTAAAAATAGGAGAAATTATTCCCTTAAATATATTATATCATCTGAGATTGGGTTTAAGTCTGGTTCATCAGTTTCTGACATATATGACAAATATTTATTGAATATTGCTGAATATCAGTTACTACAGAGCAGCTCTTGCAGCTGGAATCCATGCATTCTCTTTATATAAAGTGCACTGATGAAAGTCTCTGAGGGTTTCTGTGATTCAGTCTACTGACTCAGGGAAAGATTTTTCCAGGAAGATTCTGTCTTTGAGAAGCTATGTCTGTGGTAAGATGGAATAAGAAAGGTATTTGGTGAAAATTCTCTTCAATCTACTCAATATTGTCATGAAAACATTCCTTGATTATTCATTTAGCTTCACCAGATGGCTAAATGTATAGTCTTATGTCATTCTGCTCATATGTTAATGCTGCATCCAGCTTTCATCAGAGATGCATCTTACTGCAGAGGTTGGCTGTTGATACAAAAACTGTAAATAGCCACATGCTCAGAATAAGTGATGGTAGAAAGCTATATCAACCCCACCAAACTCAGGGCCATCACAGAAAAGGGGGCAGAAGGCACCCAAGGAACATGATGCTCACATGCACTGGCTCAGAGCCCCTGTGGCTATCTTTATACACCTGAATGAGACAGCCTTCTCAGTGTGTCCACATGGATGAGGGAGGGACCCAGCAGGACCTGTACTCCTCTAGAGACCATTGGCAATCAAAAGTGGTTGGGGAACGGCTGCCATTTTCTTTAGTGGTATAACCTCTGTAACTTGCCTTTAGTCCAGTAAATAAGCTTTCACCTATTGTTGGGCAAGAAACTACAGCTAAAGTGAGTGGATCATACATTTTAAAAAATACAGGAACATAGGAAAAGGAGAGAGAGAGAGAGAGAGAGAGAGAGAGAGAGAGAGAGAGAGAGAGAGGAATAGGAAGTTAGAATGACAAAATTATATAAATTTAGAAAATTGGTAAACAGAACAACAGCTGTGTGTCTTTCGGTCTTTGAAAGCATCTCTGATGAGAGCTGTTTTTTAACCATTTCTTTGGCATTCATGAACTTCATCCAACACCTCCAAGGATGAACTCCCCACTTCTGTAATTCTCCCTGGGTTCCAAAGTTAAATCATCTGAGACAACACTGTAGCTACTCCTGGAACCCTGACAGTCTCAGTAAAAAGAGAGAGAGAGAGAGAGAGAGAGAGAGAGAGAGAGAGAGAGAGAGAGAAAGAGAAATACTGAGAAAAGTGTTTGCTGAGCTGGGTCTAGTCGTAGCTCCACCCCACCATATCTGAACTAGTTACGTAAATTCAATTTCTCACAGTTCTCTTGCTTACTCCACCTCAAAAAGTGGAACAACTGACGCCTGTGAACAGGCCCTTTACTGCCCTTTCCTGTGGCAAGAGGAAGGGCACACACTGTTTCCATAAGAGAGATTTTACAAGCAGAAGTCTTGTGCTGCTACTACTCACTGGAAGACAAATCCAACTACAGAGGGTGGGACAGTCTGATGCTTGGGGCTAGGAGCTGCAAGTTATACTTACAAAGTGACAAATTATAACAGGAAAATAAGAAAGAAGAGATAGAGAGTTGGGTATAGACTGTGTTTTGACTTGAGGTTGCAGGTTTCATGTAAAGCATTAGTACAGATGTTTGCCAGTCCAAATGGCTCCAAGCAGTATGTGAGCCTCAGAAGATTCCCACAGTATCTTCTGTAAGTAGCTTGTGGCTATTTTATGGGTAGACACATGGAGTCATGTTGCATAGGAGTGAACAAGCCTTGGGTCATACCTGACCTTAAGCAAACAGCAGGTGGACCTAGTGTGTGGCAAATCACTCCTGGCAAATACGTCCTGGCCAACTGTTTGTGGACCGTGATGGAGGAGGGAGGGTGGCTACCATTCACACTGGTTCTATTGTGCAGGCAACTGACACTTGACTTTGAATCTTTCTGGACCCTGCCACCTGGTGAGTAGAGGACCTGAGATCATCCATGCTGTCTTTGTGTTCATCTCCTGGGTCTGCAAATGGAAGGCCAGGTTCTTTCAATCACAATGATCGCTGGGTCCCCTGTGGACAAAATCCTTTCGTTCACTTGAAACCATTTATATTTCTTTTTTCCTTTAAATTACCATGTAACTGAAAGAGGAGACTACAAAGGGGCTATGTTAGAAGCATGAGGATTGTTCACAGGTCTTAAAGGCATTCCTACAGGGGTCTCCAGTTCTTGAGCCCTGTGGGGAGAAAACTCAAAAAGACAAAAGAAGAATTCAGAAAGATTTATGACAGCAAGTGCATGTCTGTAAAGCTATGAGAGATACATGGGAGAGAGGAGCACATAGCATCTTGGAGGGAAGAGACCTTTGAATCTTGGAGGAAGGAACACATAGCATCTTGGAGGGTGGAGCATATAGCATCTTAGAGGGAGGAGCCCATAGCATCTTGGCGGGAGGAGCCCATAGCTTTTTGGAGGGAGGAGCACATAGCATCTGGGGTTTCTGCTTCATCTATCCTACCTTGTTTATCTTCTGTCAATTTTCCCATTATTGGTGAGTTTAACATGTTTCCTTCTGACTGTATCTTTGTTCAGAGCCAGTTCAAACTAGAAATTGTCTTTTCCTTTTTAGATTGCTCCATGTCTTGTGGTAAGTCCTATAATTGACTTTTGGTTAGGCCATTGTTGCTTCATTGTAAAAACATCCAATTATTTCAGAGTTAATAGTTTACCAGGAAAGCTATGACCAGGAAAAGGGCTTGTATTGCCTTATAGGTGTCTGACTCCTTCCTCCCAGACCCCTCTCATGTACAACTTCCACCTTACAAGTCTACATTGATGTGGTCTCCAGTTGGTTCTATACCTACTTATCACATAGTCTTAGATGAATTTTGGTTACTGAGATTCAGATGTGGCTTTATTCGTGATTCTTGATTTTCCTAACAGAAATAACGAGGGCCCGTATTCTACACATTCTACACATGGATGGAGGTAGAGAACCCAAAAACATTACTGTGGAGTTAAAGATTTAGGTAAGACCAAAGGATTTGGCCGAAGTAGGAAAACAGCTTGTTTCAAGAAGTCAGAACAACAACAACAACAAAATCCACTTGACCTGTCATTTAACTTTAGAATTAGTAGATGATCAAAACAGAGAAACCCTGAAATTCAGAAAGAGGAAAAAGACTCTTAACAAAGGTGGCTGAAATTTTAGCAGCTAGTCCAGGCAGACATTAAGGGGAAGAAGAGACACTGAAAGCCAAAAGGCAGTAAAGATGAGAAGAGAATGTCCAGTTCCCACTGCTCTTAATCAAGAAATAAGAGAAGGGCAACGCACCAAGGCAGAACAAAACAAATAACCTCCCACAAACATCGAAAAATAAACCAACAGCACGGAGATGATAAAGAGCGACTTTGGCTCCCACTGAGGACTCGTCCTAGAGCAGAGGCTGGGTGGAGAGCTTCGAGCAGCCCCAGGAACACTGAAGCTGGGAACAGTCAGGAACAATGAACTAGGAGCTGAGTCTCAGAAGCAGTACAGAAACAAGGGGGGGGGGGGGCTTAAAGCAGTTAATGAACAAGGGGAAGGGATGGAGTGGGTGAGAGGTGCGATCAGATTGAAGGGAAGCTGGGGATGTTATCATTGCTCCTAGGTTTTCAGATGTGCAGTTGGATGTTCATGCCAGATTGCTGAAGAACACTGTTTTCTATGACACAGGTTCAGTGTGGAATCTGGCATGACCATGAGATACTAGAAGCCAACATTAAATGAAGAGATGTGTAGGAATGTCTAGAACCCATAGGAAAAGGCTGTCCTGGTATTAAAAATATTGGAGTCACTAGTGTTAATTGAAGTCATGGGTCAGATCTCAGGAGTGACACAGAGCTTCTAAAATAAAAAAAATTAACATTTTCTAATTACTGGACACATTTAGAATGCCTCATAGTATCTAATTCATTCCTGAAAACTGATTAAAGTTTTAGGTTCTTATGCTGTAAGCCATATTCTTCTGTGAAATAAGTGAATGTAAAAAGATTTTTAAGCAAATGAGTAAACACTGAAGAAGCAATGTATAGATGGAATTTTAAAGCACTCTTGATACATTTAATTTAGTCATAATGATGATGTTAAACAAATGCTGGTTATTTTTCATTCCTTTTAAGTTTTTTTTTTTGGAATAGTAATACTTAGAATGGAGGTGTTTTAGCAGAATTATACTACTGTAAGTTGTAAGTTTGGCTTTGACAAAGGTGACATTAAATATGAAAGGAGTTTTAAAAAGTGATATGAAGACAAATCATTCTTATTTCTAATTAGTGTCAGAGAAATTGAACATACAGCCATTGTGTTGTAATCCCTTTCTACTTCCACATTAAACCAATTTTATTCACCTAATTTTTATTTTTTATCATCAAAATGGTAGAATTGTTCTTGACTGGAAGTGCAAATGGAATTCCATGTGACAAGAAAAAAAAAAACTCTTGAAAATTTAGAGTCTCTACCAGGGTAAAGATTAATCAGAGCTAGAGCGACTGATCCACTGACAGGAAGTATCAGTCAGGCATTGACATCAAAAGCAATTGGCTGTGAGAGGCAGGTCATAAAGTCCATAGGTCTGAATGGCTTTTTCCTAAGCAATATCACCAAATAACATTTTCCAGACACTTAGGGTCCATTTCGATGCAGTTTTATGAAAAACCCATACTATTTTGAGTATTCATCCAATCAGGCATTTTTTTAAACTTGCAAAATGGTCATTTTCATAGCTGAATGCTGCTCAGTGAAAAAATTAATAGAATAGGCAAAGAATGTATCTGAAAGGAACACATTTGGTGACAAGCTAGGTGGTGTTATAAGTGTTCTTGGCTGGGGAATATCGAATGGCTGAGAAACACCTCAAAGAATGTTCAGCATCCTTAATCATCAGGGAAATGCAAATCAAAACAACCTTGAGATTCCATCTCACACCAGTCAGAATGGCTAAGATAAAAAAATTCAGGTGACAGCAGATGCTGGCGAGGATGCGGAGAAAGCTTGTAAAAACCACTCTGGAAATCAGTCTGGTGTTCCTCAGAAAATTGGACATATTACTACCAGAGGATCCACCAATACCTCTCCTGGGCATATATCCAGAAGATGTTCCAACTGGTAATAAGAACACATGCTCCACTATGTTCATAGCAGTCTTATTTATAATAGCCAGAAGCTGGAAAGAACCCAGATGTCCCTTAACAGAGGAATGGATACAGGAAATGTGGTACATTTACA
>NC_034593.1:144056826-144106864 GCF_900095145.1 Mus pahari | reverse complement strand
CCCTGTAGGTGGAACAACAATATGAACTAACCAGTACCCCAAGAGCTCATGTTTCTAGCTGCATATGTAGCAGAAGATGGCCTAGCCAGCCATCATTGGGAAGAGAGGCCCCTTGGTCTTGCAAACTTTATATGCCCCAGTACAGGGGAACACCAGGGCCAAGAAAGGGGTGTGGGTGGGTAGGGGAGCAGCAAGGGGGGAGGGCATAGGGGACTTTGGGGATAGCATTTGAAATGTAAATTAAGTAAATACCTATAAAAATTTAAAAAAAAATGTTCTTGGTGCTTCTTCGGGAGCTTTGGTATGCCCTTGGGTCACTGGGCTTGTAATGATTTCCCAGCAGCTTGAGGTTAAAGGGCAAACTGAATAGAGGATTTATATGGGGAGAAGAGGGCAAGCAGGGAGGGATTTACTGTGTGAAATTGATAATATGGAGAACACATGAGTGATATGTCTTTTCTCGCTTCTATGACAGAAGTGAAAAACAGCTTACCATCCCTTTGTGGCATGTGTCTTTCACTCTGTAGCATGTAAATCCCCTGCGTTCTACTGATGAGTGATATCTTAACTGCCCTTGCTTCTCACCCTCATGCCACAGCTCCACATGTGCACTCCTGGAGTTCATGCTAACTTAAAATGTATATTCAAAGAGAAGTGTACATGTCTAGAGCTTTAGGCCATTTATGGATAAATGAAATAGGTCTTCTTCTTTCAAAGACTTAAGATTTTTTTCCAGTTTAATTATACATTCAGTTATATCTATCATGGGAAGCTGCAGTATTTTATCCTAAGCTTGCAGGAATTTTGCTTGTTTTATAAAATTCTATTTACTCTTGACATTCAAAAATGTCTCCACAATTTCAGTGATTAAAAATAAAACCCAATAAATATACATTATTTAATGTAAAATTAAAGGGTGCATAGTGTAACCAAGATCGGAAATAGGTCATGATTATCTTCAGGTAGTGTGGCATTGTGCAATTGGATTTCTGTATACTCCACAGCAGCAGACATGGGATAAACGTCTAAATGGTTCCCTTATTGAATCTTCATAACACTTTATGTTTTATATAATTACAGTGTTACTGTGGTGATGATAGGACAGCCGTCTCTCATATGTCACAGTGGTTCATCAGAATTTACCATGGATATCTCCTCTAAGAGCAGAAGGAAGGAAGAAAGGAAGAAAAGGAACAAGAAGAGGAAATGCTCGATATGCAAGGCTGAAAGAGGACAGGACACTTGTTCCACTCAGGCTCCATTTTCCTTCCATAATGGTGCAAACTCTCAGGTGGCTCCTGAGCAGGGAAGTGACAAAGTGAGACTGAGATGGCCAGGAGTGAAAGAGAGTGAGCAAGCCAATAACAGACTCAAGAGGCAGCTTCAGTGAGACTGCCCATTTCATGGGGGGTGGGGGGAACTAAGGCTACATAAACCTCAGGGGGGAGGGGAGGAGCTTTTGGGCTGAATGTACATCATTGGCCAGGGCCAGATGCTGAGGATGCCTCATTTGCATAAAGAGGAATTCCAGGGACCACCAGACATGACCTTTTATTTTGTATGTTTATTATTTTTTATTTTAGTTGGTCAAATTCCAAATGACATCCCCCTTCCCAGTTTCCCCTCCACAATCCCTCCATTCCATCCCCCCTCTTCCCCCCCTTCTCTACCCACTCACCTACTCCTGCTTCATGGCTCTAACATTCCCCTACACTGGGGCATCAAGCTTCCACAGAACCAAGGACTTCCCCTCCCATTGATGTTAGATAAGGCCATCCTCTGCTACATATGTATCTGGATGCCCCCTCCCCCCATGTATACTCTTTGGCTGATGGTTTAGTCCCTGGGAGCTCTGGGTGGCCAGGTAGGTGATATTGTTCTTCCTATGGTGTTACAATCCCCTTCAGCTCCTTCAGTCTTCCCCTAGCTCTTCAATTGGAGTTCTCTGGGCTCAGTCAGATGGTTGGGTATGAGTATCTGCATCTGTATTGGTCAGGTGCTGGTAGAACCTTTCAGGGACCAGCTATACCAGACTTCTGTCACAAAGCTCTTCTTGGCATCAGCAACAATGTCTGGATTTGGTGTCTGTAGATGGGATGGATCCCTAGGTGGGGAAGTCTCCTTATTGCCTTTCCTTCAGTCTCTGTTCAATTTTTTTGTCTCTGTTTTTCCTTTGGACAGGAACATTTTTGGGTTAACAATTTCAAGATGGGTGAGTGGCCCCATACCTCAACTGGGGGCTGTGCCTATCTACTGGAAATGGTCTCTACAGGATCTATTTCTCCTTTGTTGAATATTTTGGCTAAAGTAATGGGTCCTAGGAGCCTCCTGTTTCCCTGGAATCTGGGACTTTCTAGTAGCTGAGTAGTATTCCATTGTGTAAATGCACCACATTTCTGCATCCATTCTTCTGTTGAGGGACATCTGGGTTGTTTCTAGCTTCTGGCTATTATAAATAAGGCTGTTATACCCAGTTCACCATCCCGCACTGCTACATATTTCTATTTGATTTCCTGACCCTCTGAACTTCTCTCTTGTCCCTTCTAACACCTGACCCTGATCCCCCATTTTCCCTGTATTCTATTTTCTCCCTCCCAGGTCGCTTCCTTCCTCTACCTCCTGTGATTATTTTGTTCTCCCTTCTATGTAGGTTTCAAGCATCCACAGTTTGGTCTTCCTTCTTATACTCCTCCATTGCTGGTGGGACTACAAACTGGTAAAACCACTTTGGAAATCAATGTGGCAGTTCCTCAGAAAATTGGAAATAATAGTTCTATCTGAAGACCCAGCTATACCACTACTGGGCAAATACCCAAAAGATGCTCCAACATATAACAGGTGCATTTTACAGGGCAACCTCTGCTCAGCCAATTCCATATTGAGAAATATTCTTTTCATCTGAATAAAGAGGCCATTCTTGCTTGGAAGCCTAGTTAAGCGCTCCCACAAATCTGTGCTCCTCCCTTCAGTGAAGCCCATTTGAAACTTCCATACAAATAGCATGGTAAGTCTCTGTGATAGTTATTTCTCTATTGCTATGATAAAATAACATGACCAAAGGCAACTTAAGGAAGAATTAATTTTTGCTCATGGTTCCACAGGGATAGAGTCCATAATGGCTGTGAAGGCATGGTATGGGGCAAGAATAGGAAGCTGGCTGCTCGCATCTTTATCCTCACATAGGAAGGAGAGAGAGAGAGAGAGAGAGAGAGAGAGAGAGAGAGAGAGAGAGAACAGAAAGTAGATTGAGGCTCAAAATTTCCAGTGATGTACTTCCTCCAGCCTCTGTAACCTCCCTAAACAATGCCACCAACTAGGGGATAAGTGTTTGAATATGTGAGCTTATGCACATTTCTCATTTAAACCATCACAGTTTTGGAAAGGAATTAAATTCTACTTTGATACTACAAGGTACTTCTGTAACTATGATAATTCTGTTTATTCATTACTAGAACATAGGGCAAGGCATGGTCCTTTCTGAAGAGTGGTAAAGATGGCAGTTCAGGGGGGCATTTGAACATGTCTGGTTCCAGAAAGAGCCCAAATGAAAATAATATCTGTTAGTGTTGATGTTCCAGGAGGGATTATGAGCTACGAGGAACATGGACTGAGCTTAGTCTATGCCATAGATCTGCCTTTTCATTTGTCCACTTACCTAGCCTTCACAACAATTCACTAAGTACTATCATGATTTCCATTTCAGCTGAGATAGGCAAATGTTTAATGTCTAGAGCTATATTATTAACTATTACTACTCTTTGGAAGCTAAAGCTTTAGTTTAATCAAGTTCACATTCTCCAAGGATAATGTTTCTAGGATTGTCTATAGAGGTCATATTTGTATTTTCTAGAGGCCTCCTTCTAAAGAACCTTTCTCCCTATATTAAACCTCTCAGTGATAATACCATAGTGCTTGAGTATGGAGAGAAGATTCCTGTCTCTGAACAAATATGTTTATATTCATTTCATGCATCAAGAAAGAAGAATAAAGGCCTGGCGTGGTGGCGAATGTCTTTAATCCCAGCACTTGGGAGGCAGAGGCAGGCGAATTTCTGAGTTCAAGGCCAGCCTGGTCTACAGAGTGAGTTCCAGGACAGCCAGGGCTATACAGAGAAACCCTGTCTCAAAACAAAACAAAACAAAAAAAGAAAGAAGAATAAAATTAATGACCATTAATGAAAACATGCCTGTCCCATTGCAGACTCCTGGTAAGAGCCTAAGCTGCTTTTTATGGCCTGTGTTCTTCTGTTCAGGTTCACCTCCTCCACCACAAGTGCTGACATCAGGGCAGATGCCAAGTAAACACAAATAGCAGTCATCTCTGTGAAGATGAACAGATGTGTAAGGAAAAAAAAATAAAAAGGTCAGCATACAATTCCCTGTGTCCAACCACAGGCTTTGTCACTAGGTGGGTTCATGCTTTACTGTTCTCAGCAGCTGTGATTACTGAGTACGTCTCAATTCTTCAGTGTGCAACTCCAAAGAGGTGGCTCAACAAAGTCCCTTTTCATCATGAGTGTTTGTGACTGGTTCTTTTGTCGCTGCTCTTGCTGAAGACATTCTGTCAATATTTTCTCACTGTCTGTGTGTCAGATGGCTTACAAAAGACAGTGCATGATGGCATGGTGGTACAGTGGCAGGAAGCACATACCACATACACACACACACACACACACACACACACACACACCATTTCTGTGTGTACAAATATGTACACCTATGGAATGAGTTGGAAGGTGGGGTAGGTCCTTGGACACTAGGTATATTATATTATACTATTTTCTCAACCAGTATAGCACAACAGTTTTAGAGGGAAATTGAGTCTCTGGTCATTACTCCCTTGTGTTTGGACTGCCGGCATCTATAATCTGTCAAGTAATGTGGTATGAGTAGGGTGTTATGGATTCAATAGGCAGGCATGTGTCATCCATGAGCCTTGGTAAGAAGTTAGCATGAGATGCATGCTTTATCCAAGGTGTCCTTACTTGCATGCAGAGGAGTGAGGGAAGAGATAGACAGACATGAAGCTAGCTAAGCTGACCAAGGGGGAAAAAATAGGCCACTCTCCACAATATGCATTTCCTTCAAGTTCCAGGGACCACTGCTCCTCAGGCTACATGCAAACATCATGTGTTAAGGGTGAACACCCATGCTTCTTGTTTTGTGGGTTGATTCCAGCCTTATATGCTACCGGCTTCTGTTCACATTGTATTTTCATTATCAACTACAGATCTAGGATATTTCATCTGCAATTATGCTAAGAATGACTGCTGTCCAGCCAAGAGTTTCCGGTATGGGTCATACTGTGGGCAAAGTATGTAATAAATGCATTCCATTGGGGGTTTGCTCATGCTTGATGTATGGCTGCACTATTATCATGGTGAGAGCTGTGCTGTGTGCAGGGCTTTTGGCTCTGTAGAGAGCTGTGGTACAGACTCTAATCTTCCTGGATAATGGGGCTCCCTAGAAGCTGAAACAATGCCTTTGGCTTGCAAAAAAAAATGCTTGGTGACAGAGAAGTTGTTTCAGAGTGTCAGTGTGAATTATTCTCCTTCACACCCTTCTTTAGTCTTCCAGAAAACTGAAGCCAGGGAATCAACATGAACAGAATATTCTGGCAGCCATGACGGGTAGGAAGTTTCTCTCTTGGTGAGAGCGTTAGAACAGAGGAAGTTGGTAGTTCCAAGTGTCTGAACTGAATGCTCTCATTGCTTAATTCTTTCCCAGGGTGGCCACTGCTAAGAATTTCCTCAGCAACAAGTCAGCATTGGGCTAGAGGAGTTATCCTAGGAGCAGAAGAAGGTAGGTGAACTTAACTGTCTAAACTCGGGATGGAGAATGAAGCTCTTATTTATTACATATGGGAAGTGCTGTTTTGTGGGTTATTAAAAAACACATGAGGTTGAGAGGAACTATGTGTGGGGAATATGTGATGAGCCAGAAGGAGGAAATGGGAGGTAGAATCTATGTCTTTATGTGTTAAATACTTAAAAATACAAAACATCTTTTTTTTTTTTTTTTTTATCAAAAGGTTGAATTTCTGACTAGACAATGTCTAACCACTGTGGCATAGGGTTTTTGAAGGGTGAAAACAGACATTGTTATTTTTGTATCCATGTTACCTGAAATGTGCCGTGTGTGCTACATGATTTCAGTCTTACCCATCTTACCTAGGAGAAGCATGGCTATGCCACGTGATCTCAGTCCAGGCTTCTGAGGTATGTGGCAGGGGATGACCACATTTTTGGATAATTAATCAAAGTATCCACCAAACAACATTCACCCAGAGTATCCCCAGAAAGTCACTGCTTTGACAGGTTTTGATTTTTGCAGAAACCTTGAAACAAAGTCTGTAAACTCACCAACTGAGAAGTGGCCTCTCAGGACACTGCTCATTATGTTATGTAATAAATGGGAGTACACAAGTCACCATTAGCACAGAACACATTGTGTAGGTAGTGAGGACAGCAGCTGCCATGGCTTGACAGTGCACTTGTTAGTGGATCAGCTTTACTGACAGCCTATTTGATTGAAAAACCAGTTTGCTGACAGTGTGTTACAACTAATGTACATATATCTCAACAAAAATCAGATGGATACCGAGCACCATAAAAGTCTACAAAGCTATAACTTGGTGAAACTTCCTCTATGCTAATAAGGAGGAAGTTCCATCCAGTAGGATGCTGAGTGTACACATGTATACACATTCACACATCAAAACACACACACACACACAGGTATACACGCACATCTGCACACTTTCATACACATTGGACATAAATATACACACATGTACACACATATACCTGCAGAACATATATTTGCACACATATATACACATATACACTTATACACATGTATACACATATACACATGCATACACATGCACATATACACTTAAACATACACATGCACCGATGTATTCATGTGCACAGACATACATATATATACATAAATATGTGCCTACATATGTGCACACATGTACACACAAAAATAAATGCATGCAACCATATACACATGTGTACACACATACCAAACTCCCACATATTTATACACATGTAAATTACTGCACACACTCATACACACATACTGGCACATGTGAGACTGCAGTGGATGGTACTGGCAGCTTTCTCTATAGGCTGTAAGTTGGTCCTTCTGTCATAAGACATTTACTTGTAACCAAATAAGGCTGAGGTGAACACAAACCCTCAGGAGAAGAAAGGAAGAAGGCTCTTGACACCTCTTAAATGTGCAGACTTTCACATGTGAGTCTAGGGGATGGAGGAAATGCCACTCTCAGTTTTAACTCTGGTGTAGAGGGGCATGGTTGTGGTGTGTGTGGTGTGTGGCTGACTGACATCAGAAAGCAGCTCGTCCTTTGGAATGCAGGCAGGTAGCACACAGTTGACAGGGCCCTTCAGTGCTGAGAAGTGTCTACAGTAGCAGCACAGGGCCTCTCCTGAGCAGAGCCCTGGGATAAGAATAGTTCAGATGTTCTTGGATTACTTGAGAAGTGACAGGATGACATGCTGCAGGAACAAGCTAGCAGACTTGCTCATTTGGGCTTCTCTGCAAGGTTCACTAATTTGCACTCCCCGAGCTCTTCCTTGGAGTGATCCATATGCTCTGGGTTGTAGGAAATAAGGGTAGTGAGTGTGGTGCCTAGTCCAGGCTCCCATTTGTCATCATCATATAATTGGCAGTGTTTCTGGCCTCTATTCAAATGAGAGGCAGGAGCAGAATAACCAGCCTGCTCGCACATCCGAGAGCAGCTCCACTAAGACTGGCTGGGGCAGTGGAGGGCTGGGCTCTCAGCTCTGACAAAGCCAGCCCTTCTTAGCAGGCATTGCTACTAATGACTGCAGCCTGGGCTGCAGAGCAAGTGCCCAAGCTGACTGCAACTGTCTGTCTCAACCATGGGATAAAGAGAAATGATAAAGCATAACAAAAATTTTTAGTGGGGGGAAAAGATGCTGGAAATCTATTCAGATCCTTGATTGCCTCCTTTTCCTTTTGATGGGAAACAAAATTCCCTCAGCTCTTGCTGCAATGAAGTAAGGCTGTGAACACATGTGTGGGCCACAGTTGACAAAATATATTAATGCCATGGACCCAGGCAGGAAAGCCGTGTGTGTGACTTAGACTACGTAGCCTTTTGCTGAGGTGACATTGGTCATGCAGTGATTCAGATAAATAGCTTAGGATAGAAAAAAACAAAAGAGGAATGTTCAGAAACTGGTAGTAGACTTCAAGAAAACAGTTAAAATTCAGCCTGCAAAAGTGTAATTGGGCAAATATTTCACCAGCTTTTTAACTCTACCTGGCTGTTGTCTGAGAGACACACATCGTGTCAGCTTATTGTGTTGCTGCAGTGTGCTTTCAAAACCTCTTCTAAGAAGCAGCGTTGGCACAGGAGAGAATCAGAAGGAGAGGGAAGACACCCTTGTTTTTAAGGTTGCTGCTTCTGCCAACGTGTACTGAACACAAGTGTCCATGCACACTGGTGGTTGCTGTAGCTTGTAAACTCCAGGCTTCTTGGAATTGAAGCTCAGAAATGTTGTAATTTCCCTAAATCCAAAAAGACTTTATAAGCCATCCAGAGCCATTTAAGGACCAGCAGAAAATCTGCAGGGCTGATAACTTTGCATGTTTTGGAATATAAAGTCAGTAGAAATCTTTTCTTAGCTTTCCTCATGAATTTTTGTAGAAAACAAAATCAAATGTAAATGAATAAACAACTGGTGACAGTTTCTATTACATATGGAAACATGATCGTAAGCTTCCTGATGAAAACTATTAAAAAGCCACAGGAAACAGAACAACAAACAGTGGGGTGTTCTTCTCTTCTAGCACTGATACCATCCCAGGCACCCAGAGCAAGTGCTACTTGGTATTGGGAGCAAAAGCTGACAGCCTTCTGCTAGCTCCCAATCCAGCACTATGTGTTGCCTCTGCTGCTCCTTAATCATCTTTCATTGCTGCCCAGCTCCTGTAGATCAGCTTTGCATCTTGGCAGCAGGGTATCCCTGAAGTGGGAATAGTCTCCCTAGATAGCCAGGCCACCAACAGCCTCGCGTTCATGTCCCTGCTCAGACATACCTTTCAATGATCCCGTTTTGAGGAGTCCATGGCAGACTCTTCCCAAACATCTTGGTACTCTCGATTGTTCTATACATTTTTCCCCATACTACCCATTGCTTCCTAGTATATAATTTATATTTTGCTTGACTTTCATTGGCAGCACTCAATGTTGTTACTCTCTTTACCTTCCTCTTCCTCCTCCTCATCTTCTTCTTTTGATAGTGAATGCTCCAAGAAACTAGGCCAAGACATTTCTTTATTTATACCCTGATCGTCTATCAGGTTATCAATAAGAGCCCGTTGAATGAATATAAGGTGTGGGGTCTTTAAAGAGGTACTTACAATCCAGGCCTCAGTGCTTATGTTTCTTTGAACGATAATAAGAGGTGCCAAAGTGTTGCACCTCGAGCCTGGCATAGATGCCATCTTTAGGACTGTCACCAGGCCTGGTAGCTTTCTGTGTGTTCACTTAAAGAGAAGTCCTTACCCAAAAGGCTTTTCTGCTCACTTCCCCAGACTGGCTTCTATGCAGATACTGTAACTGAGTGAATTGGAAAAATTCCCTGATTCCTTATTCACCCAGTGGCTTTCCCACATATGTATAGCTCTGAACTCTGCTCATTTTGCTACCTCGACAGTCAGTCCAGAGGCATTCTTAGGCCTCAGCCCTCATGACATGTAGAAATTTGGACTTATGCAGTGTCAAGTTTTTCCTTCTTCTTTTTTTTTCTTTCAAATTGAGAAGTCTTAGATTATATTTCAATTGGGAATTATTTTTAGACAAATCATATTTGTTTTATTTTTCTTTAAGTCACATAGAAAAGCTCTCATCCATTACAGGAAGGGCTCGTGTTGAGGGTTAAATAGACCAAGTCCTCCATTTTGAGCACAAGCATAGCATCGTGCTCTAAGTACCCAGGACAACGGTAATTCCTCAGAGAGCTGAATCTTTGATACAGAGGACAGTTGAGGCTTAGTGAATTGCAGTTACCACCACTAACTTCCCCCTTTCTTGGTACTATTTTCAAAATACAATATGGTCTTGCACATCCTGGGTTTTTATTCTGAAATATTCATCTTTCAAGAATTATTTTTATGCAGCAATAAATAAGGGAAATAAGTTTACCTTAGAACTCTCTCTCTCTCTCTCTCTCTCTCTCTCTCTCTCTCTCTCTCTCTCTATGTGTGTGTGTGTGTGTGTGTGTGTGTGTGTGTGTGTGTGTGTGTTTAATATTCAAAAGACCCATTTTTGAAACCCTTGGTAAGATTTAGTGTCTTTCTGAGAAACAGCAAAGTGTGATGGTTTTGGATATTTGAAAAATATACTAGAAATAAGAGGCTCACATATATCTCCATGATGTCCTTAGTCTTCTGACAGAGTCCACAGAGTAGGAAAAATGGATATTCAGTTTCAATCAGTGTCAATCAGCTGGCAGTGTGCTGTGGAGAAGTTCAGTAATGACCATGAACTTCCGTGCTCAATCACTGCCTGGCTGCCTTGTACTGCACAGGTCATGAACCTTGGACATACAATTCTGGATTGCAATATTAATAGGAAAGAAGAATTACTTCCCAGAATTTTATTATGTTTTTTTTTTCCTCTGTACCCTCACCTTATATGGTAAAAATACAAGCGATAGTTTGTTCAAGGATGGGAAAAGTTTGCTATGGCAACATTTTTATCTTTCTAGACTATTTCTGTACTCTTAGTTATTTCAAACATATGCATATGTGTGTGTGTGTGTGTCGTGAACATACATGTAAATGAATATGCATAATGTACGGTGGTAGCGAATTTTAGCAGAATTTAATTTTCTCCTGTGTCGTTTTCTCTGGTCTGGATGGGTGGGCGGTTTTGGCCAGGCATAACATCTCTTCCAAGAAAGGAAAAGTCCTGGTAACTCTCAACAGACTGCACATGGAAACTGATCACAACATTCATCATTCAGGAAGATCCACCAGAAGTACTCAGAACTAACGGGTATCCTCCAGGTAAGATGGATCTCAGGTGAGATGCTAGTCCCTCTGTCTCTCTTACACTAGGATGCAACAAGATAACCTAAGAAAGAACACATGGTGACAGAGGGATTTGGAGAATCATTCTCACATCTGTTATCATTGACCAGAGGTAGGGGATAACTCCAACAAGATGGCTCATGTGGCTACAGCTGCATCTTGGAGAGGACAGAGACATTTCAACATGAATGCAGAACTTTAGATGGTGGCAAAAGAAAGCAATTCCTAGACAAGTGAAAAGACTTTGAACTTATAACATGACCACTGATACATTAATATTTTATTAGTAATAATTATTATAAAATATATCATGTATTATTACAACATAATTTTATTTATTAATTTAAAGGTTATTAATAATAATTATTATTATAGAAACAGACTGTGGCTAATTTAATTGAGGCACTAGTTAGTTACGGCTATGGTGTTCAGTCGTGAGCAGAAATAATTATTACTTTCAGAATATGTTGGTTTCAACCATGTCATGTCAGTGTCATTGAGAAAGGCTCTTTAAGGGAGTAGCATATGGAACAAAAGCAAAACAAACAGAAGTCTCCACTGTGAGCCTCTGTGGACAGACTCCACTGTGAGCCTCTGTGGACAGACTGCCACTGTGAGCCTCTGTGGACAGACTGCCACTGTGAGCCTCTGTGGACAGACTCCACTGTGAGCCTCTGTGGACAGACTGCTTTTAACTGAGTTCACTCTCTCAAGAGCTCTATCCCCTTGTAAGTCTTTGAAAAAGATTCCCTTCCTGAGTCATTTTCTGCCTTTAGAATCAGTTAGGTGCCCTGATGCTTAGCTCAGCTTTTGAATGCTTCCACAAAGTTGTCTTCTTTTTCTAACCATGGCCCATTAGCCTAGCTATGGGAGCAAGTTCCAGAAGTTTGATCCTGTGAGAGTGCCCTGAAATTGTAGAATCTTCACTAGGGAGTAGCATCCTCATGTGTCATCTGGATGCAGTGAACACCCAGGTCACACTTGGGGACTTTGCCCTGGGCTGATAGACGGAATGCCCTGTTGCCGTTTTCCTCAGGTCCTCTGCAATATGTTCCTCATGTCTCTTTACAATGAATGCCACTGTTTCCAGAAACAAATGACACCAAAGACAGGACCTGAATATCAGATAGAACCCAATCTTATTAGCATCTTAAATGCACAAAGTGTTCATTCATATCTTGACTATAAACATAAATGACCTGCCTCTGAGTGGTATGGATACCCAGCACATAGCACCCTGTCGTGCACCGATCCACTTGTAGGAAATGAGTCTGTTGGGCTGCCTGCATTTCTCTGAGAAGAGAAGTGCTTACATACAGGCCTGACTATCTAGGTACCATTCCTACATCCCACAAGGGGGCAACAGAGAACTGACTCCTGAAGTTGTGCTCTGATCTTTACATGCCTGTACAGCACACACACACACACACACACACACACACACTAAAATGAATGCACTTTTAAAGATTAAAACCAGATTTTTATGCCATGGCTTCCTCAGATGTTACCTGCAAAGTATGAGCTAAAAAGATCCTCTATAAAGTTCTTGCTTTGCACAAATGGAGGCCTCAGCTCAGCCCTTCAAATCTGCTCCAATCTCCCTGCTGAGAAGACAGAATAGGAGGCTCCCAAGGGGCTTTCTGTAAGCAGCTGAGAGTACCTGCTGAGCTCCAGAGCTTAATAGGAGCCCTTGTCTCAAAAAACAAGAAAGTCAGCTACTGAGGAAGGATGCCCGGGGTTGACCTCTGGCCTCTACATTCACATGAACCCACTCTGTGTGCATTTATACACATCTACATAAAAATAAGTTATAACAAGTTAAGTTAAAAATATAAGCCATACATGCGTGTGGCAGCACACATATATTCACAGATTAAGGTATATATACACACTTGTAATATCTATGTGGAAAAACAATGAAGGGCTTTTCCATTCCAATGAAAAATGGCATTTAACATATCCCACAGGCTCTTCTTGAGATAGAGAAATATGTAGTCAGCTGGCACTGTCTCCATTCACAGGTGTTTATGACTTTCTTAGAATGCTTTAGGGTCTAAAATATCTTATAAATCATCTTGGCCAAGAAATAGTTTTGTTCAGAAAATTCAATTTAGGGTAAAAAAAAAATTGGTTTCTAAATCACCTGACTATAGGGTAGAAGAAAGTGTTTCGACTACCTTAAGCTGCATATACAGGGACACACAGATCTTGTTTTCCTTAAGTTAAGATCAGTGCTGCTTTAGAAACATAACTTGAGGACGAAACTTTATGCATATGAAACCCAATATTCTTTATGAGAGCAGAGGGTTCTCCTTATTCACCTCTGTCCTCTCGTTTTAAAGACGGCAAAACCGAGTTTTAGAGAGGGTAAGTGAGTCATCCAGGAGACAGTGGGGTCTGTTCAACCTTGAAAGGCTTCAAGCATCCAGCGTTCAGCTGGAGTTGGAGGCTTGGCTTCGAATTCTGCCTTCTGTGCCTGGAGAAGACCTGGAGTGGAGCACTCTGTGGCTCAGTGTCTACTGTGCAGTCTCACTGTGCTAACAAAGAGCAGGGTCTGGATTCCCACTGAAAGCCTCTGATGCACATGCAAAAATGCACAAATGCAAGGGCATTCAACTATTTATTTTCACAAGCATTTCCCTGTTATGTTTTGTTTTCACATGGAGTCTTGTGTAGCTCCGGTTTCAAACCCACTATGTACCTGAGGATGGTCTTGAATTCCTGGCATTTCTTCCTCCACCTTCTAAGTGTGAGGGTCGATGTGTACTTGGCACTGGGGAACCAGACCATATGCTACTCAAGGGTTTTACATATGCTACTCAAGTATTCTACAAACTGAGGCCTGTGCACAGCCCCTCTACCTGTTTTTAATAATGTTATGAGTATAACCTTTCCTATCATCAAATGAGCAGGTTTGGAAATATTCCGTTGTCTCTCTTGCACTCTCTACTGTGTATCTCAGCCACACCATGATTTCACCATTATAAACAGTTATTAAAAGTGCCCACTTTCTACTGTTATAGAAGCACATACATACATATTTATATGTATGCATGTTCAAGAACCGTGAAAGATATCCTGTATCATTTTTAATTGATGCAAATAAAAATAAAATGATATACTTTATTAACCAAACATGAGATTCTTAGAAAATACTATCTAGAATGTTTTGTAAATACAGAAAACAACTTTTCATATTAAAATGAGTCATGAATTATATTAGGCTTTGCATAAGTACTATGGTTACTCGGGATTACTTTTAGAAGATAGTTTTGCAACTCAGGTAATGAAGGTTAAAAATGTATCTCTGATAAGACATAGATGCCAATCAGATGTAGACAGATGTGTGCCAGAGAGCGATGGAAAAGGCTGGTTTGGATTTGTATAAGCAAATTGGAGGTGACTTTCCACACAATGAAATAGCCTTGTAAATCCTAGTAGTTACATAGATACAAAAAGCACTGTTTAGCCACTAAAAAGAATGTTGATCTGTGAACAGGCTACAGATGGCATCCACATAAACAAGTTACCAAGCCTTATACATAGATGTGTAGGGCCATAGATTCTAAAAATGCTTATAGGAATTGTTTGGAGCAAATAATCTTTTTCTCTTCACCCTCTGGTTGCTAGGATGGACAACAAACTTACATGACCAAAGAAGTGAGCCTATATACATGGGGGGAGGCTTTTCCCGCAGCAGTTTCCTGCTCCAGTCAGTCTGACCATTGGCTGGGAAGTGGGTAGTTTCTTATTTCAAGACCCTCCGTCTGAAATCAATTGGCTTGGTATAAAGGATTCTGAATTTTACCTGGGTAACATTCTTTGTTGTTGTTGTTGTTGTTTGTGTGTTTGCTTTTGTTTTGTTTTTCTTTTTGAGACAGGGTTTCTCTGTGTAGTCCTGGCTGTCCTGTAACTCACTCTTTAGACCTGGCTGGCCTTGAACATAGAAATCTGCTTGCCTCTGCCTCCCAAGTGCTGGATTAAAGGCATGTGCCACCACTGCCTGGCCCTGGGTAACATTCTTACTTATATCTGCCTATTAAAACTACAATGTACTATGTAAAGAGTTATGTTGAGGGTTATACACACTCCACACAAATCATGAAACACAGCTTTTAAACATGAAGATAGGGGTGGGTAGAACTAGAGAACAGTGTGCTCTTAAATTCAGTACTTAAGATTTGTGTATGAGCTCATTGGTGTGATGGTGTATACGTAAATGTATTTAGAGGCCAGAGATCAACCTCAAGTGTCAGTCCTCAGTTTCTACCCACCTTTTCCTTAAGGCAAGGTCTTTCATTGGCCTGACACTTGTTGAATAATCAGTGCCAAAGATCCTCCTAGTCTTGTCATTACATGGGGATGCTACATGCCCAGGTCCTCTTGGTTCTGATGTTCAATACCAGGTTCTTTATGCTCGGGTAACAAACACTTAGCAGACTGAGTGATATCCCCATTAAAAACAAATACACAGATGCATAGCACAAAATTCTTATTTCCCTCTTCCTTGGTCATTGATGGGGAAACTCTAAATTGCAGAGTCAGCCCATTTAAAATGCTAAAATGATCAACAGAAATGCCAGCGACCCTGAATAACAGAATCTGAGATTATCAGGGTTTTCTGGTATTGACTGGAATTAAGAGCTTGCACTATTTATGGTGAAATGACTCCAGACAGATGGGGAAGTTGGATCAAGTGGAGTCAGAAGTTTGGATTCTAATTAGATCCAGCTGTTCTGCACGCACCAGCTCTTTATCTTCAGGACTTAGAACTAGTAGGAACGAGTATCACATTTTAAAACGCAGTTTGAACCTGTCAACATGGAAGTACAGAAATAACAAATCTTGAAATGTAGCCTGTGTCTGCCTTATTACAAAAAAACCTGTGTTTTTATCACGGTTAGGGAGTAAAGGTCAAACAAGCTTTCTGCTTCATGAAGGTTTCTTTTCTTTTCTTCTGAGCTTTGAATATTTCAAAAAACAAACTTTGAACAACGGGGACTTTGTTTTTAAAGGTCTATTTCCCTCAGATTTGATTGAAGTAAATGTCCCGTTATCACTGTGTTCTCCAAAACAAAATCATATTTGGGGCAGGAAAGAAAGGCCATTTAAAGAGAGGATCTCAGCTAATGGCAGCTGTGTGTGCTCAGGGTGGTTCTTAATGATTCAAGGCATTCTCTGCTTAATATCTTTATTTAGGGAACTGGAGTGATAATTAGGTAAGAAATGACTTTGTTCCTCCAAGGGAAATATTAACATTGTTTAGATAATGCATTCTTAACTTGATCTTAAAAATACTTCCCCCCAAACAAACAGAAACCCATAACTTATCATTATCTGTTTTCTTTATTGAGATATTTCAATTCCCTACACAGTGCCTCAAAAACCCATAAGGTATCTTTATCTGTTTTCGTTATTGAGATATGTCAGTTCCCACACAGTGCCTGGCCCACGGTTGGTACTAAAATATCTTTGGGATGACAAAGAAAGTGAAATCTAAGAGTAGGCTTTTGTTGGAGAATGAATTTGGGACAAATATTGACAGTAAAAGAGAAATGCCTGACCTCCTTATAGGGATAAAATTCACTAGAGTCTGAGTCTTTCCATCTGCATGGCCCAAACCAACTAAGTTTTCTCAGTCAGCTCACCTCTCACATGATCTCAGTAGAGTTATTGATTCTTTTGAACAGGGTTGTTTTAAGGCCTTCATAAGAAATGTATAATAAGTTCTCTAGATAGGATCATAGGCAGACCCTTACACACTCTGGTGTGGTCTCTATGCTTTTCTTTGGTTGACATCTCAGATGCCATTGCCCTGGGCATCCCCTCTCTCTGAGAAAATGCATGACTCAGTCACCAAGTCAGGGCATTTGTTGCATTCCAGTGCTGGCCATAGGGACTCCCTCATGGTTACCTGTGGTGGTTTGTAAATGCTTGGCCCATGAGAAGTGGCACTATTAGGCCTTGTTGAAGTAGGTGTGGCCTTGTTGGAGGAAGTGTGTTACTGTATAAGCCTACATTGAGGGCTCCTAGTGCCCAAGCTCCATCAACTGAGGAAGAGAGAGTCTCTCCTGGCTGCTTGTGGGAAGAGAGGTCTCCTACTGGGTATCTTCAGATCAAGATGTAGAAGTCATGGCTCTTCTAGTACCATGTCTGCCTGCAGGCCACCATGCTTTCCACCATGATAATAATGGACTGAACCTCTAAAACTGTAATCCAGCCCCAATTAAATGTTTGCTTCTATATAAGTTGCCTTGGTCATGGTGTCTCATCACAGCAATGAAATCCTAAGACAACTCTACCCCCTGCACTTTTCTTTTTAATAAGAACAGGCATACAGCAGTGGCTAATATTCTCTAAGTCCTCACAGGGGTCATACCAAGTGGTCACCTACACAATATCTTACTTAATACCAGTGATTTTATAAGGTGGCACCAGCATTTTTGTTTCAGCTTTCACTTTTGAAATTTAACTTGCCCAACAAGTGGATAATTTCTTGTAAATTCTTGGAGTATGGAAACCAGATTCCGGAAGTTCAGGAGTTCTCTCAGTTGGAGTGAATAGTACTTTTGTGGTGTCGGCAGTTTTATAGACAGTGAGATGAGGGATTCCAGGAGATAGTACACAGACTCCAAATGAAGTAGGATGCAAAGCACAACATTTCCATCTCAGAGCTAAGCCTGCACGCTTCCATTGTGCAAAAAAACAGTGCTATCTTATTTCAACCAAGTTTTCAAGAAATAGTTGTTTATGAAACTGTGTTTTCTGTTCAGCTTGGTGGATCATGGGTGTAATTACAGAACTTGGAAGGCTAAAGTCAGAGGACCAGGAGTTCAAGGACGTCCTTGAGTACACAGATTCTGCTCCAAACAATGTAACGATGAAGTCTAACTTTATTCTCAGAGATACAACCACTTTTTATATATCTTATCTCTGTTATTCCTTACATAATTAATCTGCCAGTCTTTGGTAAAAAGTAGTGTGATTCGTCATTTTATGTAGAAAATCAAGTAAAATATTTGCTGGTTAATTCCCCATTCTTAAAGTTCTAGATCAAAGGTCAGATTATGGTCACATGCAGCTTCCTGTGTTTGTCAATAAATTTTGACCAAAATACAACACTTTCATCTTCTTACATGTTTTATGTGGGTACTATGCTAACCAACTGCAAATATCCCATAAGGCATATAAAGCCTAAAACTGTCAACCAATTTGTCATTGAGATATTTACCAACATTTTTTTCTAAAACCATTGTGGGTTCTATCTTGGAACTGTGCCATGTATCTTTCTTATAAAGTCAACACTGGAAGTCAAGATGTCAGAAGTGGAAACAAGCTGAGTCATAGACTTCCCTCCTACCTTTCTTTCTATGAGAATCCATTGACTCCTGGTTTCAGAGTGCAAGGCTCTTTCTTGGTTACTTTGAATATCAGATTGGTGCAAATGTAATTACAGTTTTTGCATTGTTAAAACTTCTCATTTAATATGGGAATCAATATGTATTAAATATGGTCATTTAATGTATATTTATAGCTTCATGTGGTTTGCTCATGGATTATCATTTGCTGTTTATATTATATTATGGAACAGATGCTAAAGAAAATGACAATTTGAGTGATTTTCTTATTCAAGTTCAAAACATGTCTTAGAATTAGCAGAGCAATCTCAAAACATCAACAATGCATTTGGCCCAATGGCCGGCCATGGGAAGCTGACAGGAACAGACCAAGAACAGTGAAGGAAGCTTATGCCCTTACAGCTACAGAAGTTTTCAAGAGTTCAACACAGAACATTAAATGGTCATTCAGCATTTGCTTCAAAGGAGAAAGATTAGAAAGCTCCATTAGTGGGAGCCTTGTGAACTGATCAGAAAAAAAAAATTGTCTTGAACCATTGTCTTTTCTTGTTCTGTACAACAAGCCATTTATTAGCTGGATTGTGACATGTGACAAGGAGCATAGGGATGGGAACATTGGTGGTGACCCGTCCAGTAGCTGGACTGAGAAGAAGCCCCTTAGCAGATCCCCCAAACAACTTCTATACTCAATGGTCATGTCTTTGCAGCTGGTCTGATCAAAACTCCATTTGGGATCCTGGTGAAACCACAATGTCTGAGAAGTAGGCTCTAACACTGGAAACCTCAACACCTGTAGCTGATAACAGTCAACAGAAAGAATCTAGTTCTCCATTATGACATCTAATAACATGTCACATAACCAACACTGAAAATGGCACACACTGAGCATTTGCCTCACCCTTCACATTTACCTGACTACTCACCAGTAGGAGACCACATTCTCAAGCATCTGACATTTTGCAAGGAAAGTGCTTCTACAACCAGCAGCAGGATGTGGAAAATGCTCATCAAATTTCAAGTGTTTGTGAAATTCTGAAGCTCAGATTTTTTTTTTTTATACTAATGGGGTGATGTCTGTAATGTCCCCTATTGCGATGAATAAAGATGTGTTTGAATCTAATTATATTGAATCATAATTCACAGCCCCAAACAGCATACCCCTTTATACTAACTTAACACTAAAAGAAATTAACATGCTGCGAACTTTGCTCGAGGGAGGAGCACTTGAAGACTCTGGGTTTGATCCTCAGCACCAGAAGAAAATAACATAAATGCTTCAGAGTATTTTTCTTTCATCAACCTTTCTTCATTTACAATCCCAAGCATTCCCATTGTTCCTTACACACAACCTCCATGAAGTTCTGAAGGGAGAAGAGTAAACAATGGTACTGCTTGTCAGTGCCACCTATAAATCTGTAGTCCCACTGTCCTGTTAGCATAAGGCCGTTGATTTAAGTAAAACAGAACATGGAGTGTCTGTGAAGGCCTGGACATACAGCAGGAAAAGATTAAATACTTTAAAATAATTTTTAATACCTAAATGCACAACCTTTTTAATTGACCCCTCTAAAACCATCCACTTCAGAAACTCTATCCAACAAGCTCTATTAAAATACACCTTTTTATCTCACCACATCACTTTTAACTTCTGATTGCCTATTTCTTTCAATTCTTTGAAGTATTTTAATTTCCTTTGTGGCTTGTGTCAGCTGACTGCACAGCTTTGTCTGATTTGAGCCATTGCTGCTCAAATCTATGTACACTATAAGATCCATTGAGACACAAAAAGTAATAACACAGTTAAATGCATGAAACCAATTGCAAGAAAGTGGTCTGAACAGACGATGTGCGGTTTGTGTTTATCTAAAGTCTATTCTGCAACACTCAAAACGATAGAGACTGTAGAAAGAGCTGCAGTGTGCAGTGGTGGAGATGAGGCTGAACATGTGGCTCCCAAGGGCATCAATGCCATTCTGTGGACTGCTAAAAACTAGCGTTGTTTCTTCACTGAAACCCTAATAAGAACAGCACTAAGTACAATTCTAAAGTAAATGTAAGTTTAGTTACCATGAATGTATGAATGGCAATTCACTGACTATGACACGTATGCTACAGTGATTTGAGAGTTAATATACTGGAAACAAGGAGATGACGTGAATAGGTCTGTAGAAACTGTGTAGTTTGGATAAAAATTCATCTACACCTACAACTTCTAAAAATATAAAGCATGTCCAAAATAAAATAAATGAATAAACCACATGTACAACCCGTTCATCCTCACAATGATACCAACCCTTTGTGTATTTGAGGTGTTCTGACTGTGTGGTTTCTGTACTGAAAGCGTGGTCAGTACTGTGAGAAAAGCAGTTCAAGGCTCAAGTGAGGACAGGAGATTTATGGCAGTTGATATCAAATAGGTCATGTGATAGACAGTTTTTAAATTGGTCCTGACCAAAGATGACAAGTGACTCACTTAAAGCAAGTAGGTGAATTCTAAGCATGAGGTGTGGATACAGCGGGATGCTCGCTTTCAATGCAAACAGAAACTACAGAAGGGTCTAACAGATGAATTGAGAAATGGAATACTAAAGATTTTCCACTGACAAAGTGCTTTATTGATAAGCAATGATTAAGAAGTGCAATAGATCCGACATTGTGTAGTCTGATGTCAAAATGTCAGTAAAACCACCCATCACTGCCAGCTCTTCACTTGAATTTGTGTATCTGTCCATTGATTCTTCAGATACGGTTTTGGCTATGTTCAACTGAAACTTCACTCATAGAGGCAGAACTACAGGTCAGCTCCACTCAGGGAAGTATATTACATGTATTGAGTACACTTCTGTTCACTTATTCTGGACTTATTAGCTGTCCTCATTAAGACAGAATACAGAACTAATTGCTTTGAAAGGAATCATTGTGATGTTCTGAACCATTGAAGAATTTTCAAAGAAGCTGTGGGCCTTTTATACAAACAAAGGGGTGTTACATAGCCAAGAAAATATGTGTTCAAGAGAGAGACAACACTCAAGATACTGAACATAGAAGCCTGAGCAAACAAGACCATCTCCATCTCTTCAGACAGTGCTCAAGCACACAGTCCAAACTCCAGGCTTGCTGGGGAAGAATGTCACAGGGTACAAGTCCTGGCTGAGGAGCTTTTGGAGTTCATGGCTTCTAGGGGAAGGAAAGTCAATTTCCCTCAGGGAGGTATACCAGGTAGGTTAACGTGCTTGCAGTGGGTGAGCGTACACCTATTCAAATGGGCAGTGTTAACTGGATTCACTCAGTTAAAGAAAGAGGATATAGGGCTGGTCAGGAAACTCAGTAGGGACAAGATGGGGGATGAGTTGAACTTCGAGAGTTGGGGTGTGTGTGAATATGTAATTCTCAAATTACATGCTTAATAAGGTTTACTTTAAAAAAAAAAAAACAGAGCAGACTTTCTAAATGAAAACTGCATGCAAACATCTTCATCAACTGTAGGGAGCTTGTGTATCCCTTTTCTTTCTATGGGAATGTTTCTTTCATATCACAAAGACCCTGATATTACTGTATACAGTATGGGATTCAAAATCTGCAGAGAGAACACAGAGCATCTTCATCAGAGAACAGTTCACCTTCCTCTTTCCCTATGGAGGAGGCACATCTGCTGAGGTAGTGCTTCCTACTTCTCAGGCCTTGGGAGGGCTACAGACTGGATGGAACCAGATTGCTCTGCTTGTCTGGCCTCGGGGGTTAGACATGGCTTGCCATGGGAGTCAGGGTGTAGACCTATCTGCATTTACTTGTCTGAAGCCACTGTTGTTGCCATTTCAGGGGTTGGAAGGAAGGATATAATCTTCCCTGAATGCAATTATCATTTTCATCTCACAGGAACCTCTCTGTTGACTTTTTTTGAGAGGATTGTGATAGTGAGCAAACCAGTTCCTTGAACCCTGTGGGTTTCAGGGTTCAAGTGTAGGAACTTTAACAATTAGTAACAACATGAATCACACCAAGAAAGAAAAACGAAGAAAAATACGATTTATTCCAGGCACTGGGGCTTCATCCTGTTCCGGATTTGTTACCGGGAAGGTAGAAGGAGGCAAGAGTGTTGAGCAGGGATCCTGTGGAGCAGGGCAGTTTGATGAAGGAGATCTGAGACAGCAGTCCACAAAGAACATCTTGAAATAGCTCCACACTCAGACAGTGAGTCACAATGGTATAAAGAAAGAGCAAAATCGTCAAAGGCAAACACAAGCTGATGCTTCTTCACAGGGACCAGCACTGGGATTGGGCTCTAACAATGGTTCAAAGGGATTCTGTCTCGACCTTTACAAAAACTGTAATAAGTGTGGGGAAAAAGCCTAAAGACCAAGAGCAAAATGACATTCCCTGCTAAACATCTGTTCTCTAGGGAGTTAAATACTCAGTTCTATCTATAAACACACTAACAAATAATAAAAGCATGTGTTCAGGATGTAAAGTGAATAAGTAAAAAAAAAATTAAAATTAAATTAAAAAAATAATAAAAGTGAGTGTACACTCTTCATTGCTTAGTTGTGAAGATGTCCCTAGGTTTCCTGTCCATATTCAGAGAGAAATACTGTGCTTCATTCTCAGAAATGCTCAATATGGGGAGACTAATTTAGAAACAAGAAAGGCTCACCTAGGAAAACAGATTTTAATAATGGCAAAGATAAAAAAACAAAACAAAACAAATTAACATTAGGGTCTGGCTTATGTCAACAAGTGGGAAAACAAGCTTAGCCAGGTGGGCTGGGACCCTGGGCATGAACTTTACATATGCCAATGTTGACAGCTTGATCCTCTAGGGCTGCTGGCCTCCTTTGGTAATTGGTAATAAGGGGAAAGTTTGCTACAGACTATTCCTAATGCTTAACCAATGCATTCACAGCACAAAATAAAAAATGCTTTCAAAATCTGTAGCTGGATTAGAAGTACATAATAGAACAGCTTAGTTGACATTAACCCAAGCAGTCTAAAGAGCTACTGACAGCCATATTTCCTTAGCTTGCTTTCCAATCACAACTCAGATGTCATCTCACCCATGACCTCTGTACAGCCCCACCTAAAGTCTAATTAACTGTTCTTGTTCTCTGTATCCACAACATCAGCATACCCCACAATCCTCTGAAAGTTGTCCCTGCCCCCTTTCCCTCCATATTGAGAATAGGATGCTGGGAATAAGAATTGTTTTTTAATCATTAAATCCACATAACATCACATTTCAGGTAAGTTGAAGAAATTGTTGTCTTGTTGGGGGAAAATATGTTTAATTTTTACTCAAATAATCCTTTCTGTTGTGAACTGTTCAAAATCTGAAAGTAATTATCTTCCTTGTGGAGGAATAAACCATGCCTCTTTCTTCCTGTACTGACTACTATATAAATCTGCATTTTCAAGACTGCAAGAAATCCCTGCAAACTGTGGAATCTTTTTCAGCCACTTAATATGGGCCATGTGTTATTCAGGAGGCCCAGTGGGAGATCACAAACTCATGGACACCGTTTACTTTTATTCTGGAAAGAACATTTTAATACTGATTATGTAGGTCTACTCGATAATTTACAAATGATAATAATCAGTAGTTAGAACCAAGTACAAAATTAAAAGTGTAAAACAGCAAGTGTCTCCAGAAAAAGAACAGCCCTCATTTTCTGTGATTTGGAAACTCTTTGGAGAAGTTCTGGGCATGTTTCACTCCCTGATAAGTTGTGTTCTTTAAAATGAAACAAAATGCTACTTTATTTTAGCTACAAAATTACTGCTCCTACTGATTGTTGAATAGAACCATAATGTGAATAAGAAAATGTTCAAAAGCTCCTGCAACCATTTTTTTTTCTAAGTGTGCAGGTGTCTATCTCTTGTGCTTCTGTAGTTAGCGTGGCCCATTCTGAAGTCCCATCATTTTGGTGGCAGGTTATGGAAGACACTGGCTTGCCGAGGTTAGACCTTTCATTCAGGCCTTTTTACTTGCTAGCTATTTGATCCAGATCAAGTGCCTTGCTATAAACTTCCAGAGACTTGTTAGTTTTACTGTTGTTAGTGCAGTTCAACCTCTGTGTGCATTGTACAGAGGCACTATATGGAGGGCAAACCAGGTTCAATACCAGACCATTCTTCCACGGCCAAAGCACCCCTTGGAATTCCCTCACCAGGTGCAGAGGACTGGTTCCTTCCGTCTCCTTTTGCTTACTGGCACTTACACTCAGGTTGTGTCTGTGCAAATGTTGTCAGCCTCACTCAATACCTTGGTTAGCTAGCTACACATACACAGCTTTGGGTAAACATCTTGACTTTTCTGGTACGGTTTGTTCCAGCTGTCACTACACACACAGCACCCAGACAGCATGGAGCAGCTGATCAGGCTTTATTCTCACTGGCCGATATAAATGGTGGTGAGCCCATAGCTACTGCACATCGCCTTTTCTAATTCTGTGAATGGCTGAGTGAGCAGCTCACATGTCTGTCCACAGGACAGGTCAGCAAGAATGCATGAGAACCTGTTACCATGTACCAGGCATCTGGAACATGCAGCAGGTTCCGTGCTGCTCTATCCGATGCCCATAAATATATCCTTGGGTAGTTACCATTTTGTCCATCTAAAAAGGGAACCGAACTGAAAATAAGTAAATACTCATAGCCTGATGGGCAGAATGCTAAAATAAGAATCTAAGAACACTTGATGTCAAACCCTTGCCTCTCTATCCTGTCGTTTTGCCAAACTGTTACTGGAGCTAAGAGATTTGTCTTTCCATTCTGCTTCTTATAAGCTCTATTGACTAAGGCTGAATTCTTAGAAGGAATAGAGCCTAAAGCTTAACATTTTAGTATCAGAAATTACAAAGATTTGGACTTGAAGCCTGCTAATCAACATGCCTTGAGAAAAGACAACAATATTTTCATAGATCAAGGACATTCATTTCTTAGATTTGTTGTAAGGAACAAATAAGATAATAAATGAAGTGTGGTTAGTGTCCTGTTGGCACTTAGTAGGTGGCCAATGTTCATGTGAGAAACATGACTACCTGATGTTAAACTGAACAGGTTTGGGAGTTGCAATGTGCTTTAAATCTACATCCAGCAATTGACAGGCTATGAAACCCTGGCACATCTCTGTATGCCCCATCTGCTTTTTCTTCTCAATAAATGGAAATAATATATGTTACAGAGGTCAGAAGTGCTTAAATTACCCAGTACCCCAGCGCAACCAACACATTCTGGCAGCATTCTGAGATGCTCCAATCCTAGACATATTGGCCATTTTTATTAGGTTCAGTGGAGTCAGTAGGAATTTAACATCAGCCATTATCTATACCCGGGGAATAAAAAGCATCAGCTAAGAAGGCCTCCCCTGCTACTGTAAAGCTATAGATATTGTGAGATGTTCAGGTGTGACATGCCCCAGATTTACACACTGAATCTTTCTTTCACCTCTTACTAATAAGGCATTTACTAATAAGGTTTTATTCTTTAATTGGACAAGTGTGTTAATAATGGGAGTATCACACTTAATTAGTCAATCACAAGTGCCTTTTTAGAGCTCTTTGCATTTACAACATGAATGTGATTATCTTTATAACTTCTGAAAATGTGCAATAATATTATATATTATACAATAAAAGAGAAATGTTCGAAGCCATTTGTGTAAAGAGGCATTCATCTGAAATATCTCAACATCTCATATTATAAAGTATAAATAATACTAGTTCTGTATCATTAAAGTCATACATATGCATGACAAATTTCTTATCTATATGGAAACACTTCATAAGTAACAACATTGTAATCTAGTGCTATCTGCCAACTCTCTGGAATTAATTAGTTCTACCTTTGTCTTTTTAGTTTCCTAGTGACTAGTTGTATAAACCAAGTTAGTGTATTTCTTTGCCTAGCAATGCTTAAAGTTTGCATGTCACCTTTGGCTATGATGGGTCAAATTAACATTTCTTTCCCTGTTTCATTTCCAATTTTTCTATTCTGTTCATCTGTTTGTGTGCATGCATGTACACATGTGTGGATGTGTGTGCTTGTGTATGCATGTGTGGGTATGTATACATGCATATATGCATATGTGGATGTGTGTGCTTATGCATGCATGTGTGAATGAATGTATGTGCTTTGTATGCATGTGTGAATGTGTGTGCTTGTGCATGAATGTGTGAATGTGTATGCTTGTGCATGCATGCATGGATGTGTGTAAATACATGTATGCATGTGTGGATGAGTGTGCTTGTGCATACATGTGTGGATGTGTGTGCTTATGCATGCATGTGTGGATGTGTGTGCTTATGCATGCATGTGTGAATGTGTGTGCTTGTGCATGCATGCATGGATGTGTGTAAATACATGTATGCATGTGTGGATGTGTGTGCTTGTGTACACATGTGTGGATGTCAGAGGTTGAAATCTGTTATATTCCTACCCTGTTCTCTACCTTACTTGTGTGTTGTATATGTAGGAGTGTTGTATATGTAGTTTTTTTGAGTGGCATGTTGTATGTCCTGACTAGTGAATGTGTATTCATATGTGCACAGAGATGACTGTGTATATGTGAGTGAGGGACAAAGGCAGCATAAGGTCTCTTCCTTATTTTTCTCTCTACCTTAATGATTTGATGCACAGTCTCTCACTAAACCCAAAATCTGGCTAGACCAGTTGTTCAACAAGCCCCAGGAACCACCTGTGCCCACTCTGCCCATTGCTGGGCTTACAGGTGCACACACATATATATGGATTCTTACAAGTTCTGGGGAGGAAGGTAAAGCCCCCATACTTATGTGCCAAGAACTTTATCCACAGAACCATCACTGAGCCTGTTTTAGTTTCTACATTCTAATGCTGGTGTCGTTGTATAGTAACAATACTCTAACACATATGTTGTTTTTAATCTCTAGCTATCTTCCTGGATTATATACCAAACTCCGTGATTTGACTCAGTAAATGAATGTTTGTAAATTTATAAACAAATACTCTTTACGATAAAGGAAAATGCTTTTCACCATGGTCCTTATATGTTCACTCTCCCAAGAAGTTTTTGTAATGTCAATGTCTATCGGGATCCTACTGCTGCTTCTGTCTAGACTTTTTCCCTTTCCATTCATTAAACTATTACTTTTTGTGTTCCTCATGCTATCTCCTTTCTTGCTGTTTTAAACCATGGCTGAGGTTTAGCTAGACCCGCCTTTTGCCTTTATGAAAATGACTCCATTTTGAGACATTTTGAAGCATGATTGATGATTTGGAGTATGGGTTCTACAATGCTTCCCGCTTGCGCTTGCATGGCACTGAGAGATAAGGTTGGCTGAGGTGTATACACTGTGCACTTACATCCTCTCTGCAGCATGGATTTTTTTTCTCAGATCTCCTTCATAACAGGGTAAATATCTTTCTTGAGTGATAACAGGATTGGAATAAGAATGGCCTCCATCCATAGGGCTCTGTATGATCACATATTTGAATGATTATCTGGAGTGACACTATTTGAGAAGAATTAGAATGACTATGAAATGTTGGAGGTGTGGCCTTGTTGGAGAAAGTATATCACTGAGGGTGGTCTTTGAGGTTTCAAAAAGCCATTGCCAGTTAGCAGTTAGGCACCAATCTCTCTCTCTCTCTCTCTCTCTCTCTCTCTCTCTCTCTCTCTCTCTCTCTCTCTCTCTGCTTGTGGACCAGAATGCAGCTCTCAGCTACTGTTTCAGAACCATGCTCCATGCCATGCTAATAATTGACTGGCCATCTGAAACTGTAAGCCAGCCCCCCAATAAATACTTTCTTTTCTAAAAGTTGGCTAGGTCATGTTATTTCTTCACAGGAATAGAACACTAAGATTGGGGACTATGACTTTTGTACTAGTGTTCTTACTGACTGCACTTCTACTTCAGGATGGAGGAAGATGGACTTAGCCTATGCGCTGAGATCTTTGTCAAGAACAAGAACCATTTGAGTCCCTTGATGAATTGTGGAGCTTGCTGGCACAGCAGCTCACCTATGCCACCATCTGCTTCTGCTATGAGAAAGTTCTCTCCAGAGAGTGCAACAGTATGCACAGGGCAGGGAAATAGAAGAAAGAACCACCCAGAAGGCATAGGTAGGACCTGTGAGAGCAGTGGGGAGCAGGTTGACCAATGACCCATGGATGAAAATGCCATAATGGACCTATCACTTCGTATGATAACTCAAAACATAGGTGAAAACACTTTTAGTTTAAAGAGATCACTCAGTCTTTGTGGTGTGATCATCTAGAACAGACAGCTACAAAAGGAATGGTTTCATGATAGCTGGAGACACATGAATGTGGGTGAAATACCAGGTAACAAATAGTGCTTAATTAAGGACAGATGTCCTGAGTATGACAACTGTCGTGAGAACACCTGTCAGAATAGTCCTTACTGTCATCAGACGAAAAGTTACAGAGTAAGCATGATCATAGCAATTGTTCTCAAATCATCTCCAAGATCTGGGGAAACTACATGGATACCCACCACAGAACATTCATACAGCCAGGAAGATGGAGCAGGGAGGAGAAGCTGGGGAATGGAGAAGCTAAGGTTGGAAGTGTGTGTGTGTAGTGTGGGGTGGGGTGGGGTGGGGGTGGCTTAATTGTTACTGCTGAAGTATTTCCAAATAGCCTTTACGAAGGACATTCTCTGAGAATACAGCTTGGTTCTCATCTAGGCAGTGAGTGAGCCCCAGCGCCAGGATAGGTCTAGGAACTGCCATTATCATCTCTGTTTGCAGAGGACTCAGAGCCTGGGGTGTGATGCTTTGGGACTTTGAAAAGGTAGTCTCTTTGTATTAACTGCCTCATCGTTTTCCATCACAACTTTATTTTTTATTTCATGTAAGATTTGTCTGCGACCTCCAGCTTCCTTCTGCCTTCCTTTTCTTACTGGGATTCCAATGATCATCCCATGTTATTGTTAAATATGACTTTACTTCCTTTAGTACTTTCTGTGGGAATTTAGAGAAGAAAGAAGTTGGACAGTTAGATCTGCTACTTTATAATATATATGAAAGGCATTGCACGGTATGCTAACTCTGAAAATACAAAAAATGTTTTGATGTCTTAGGCATCAGCACACATGATTAAATCACATAAATTAGTGCCAGCCTCAAGCTAGCGGAAGAAACCCAAAACACATTTTTATTTCAAAATTAGATCAATAATTCAGCTGGAATCTTCATTGGACATAATGTCAATGTATTTTCAGGCCTTCCTGACTTCATAAAAATAAGCAAATAGCATGCACAGTTGATTTAAAGGTATTAAGTCTATTAATTTTTTTATATATTTTAAATGAAACTTTGTGAGGATTTGTTAACTTCCTTTTCTTTTCTATATAAAAAAACCTTGCTCTTCTTATTTAGCTTCTTAAGGAACAAAAAGGATCCCGTCATTCTGTTAAGGCTTGGGTTTACTGTACACAATATCTCTGTGTTTCTGACACTTGCCTTGCCTTGATCTGTCTTGGTTGATCCTATTATTGCCAAAGAACAGTGGCCTTCCATTTGGGCTTACTTTATCTCGAAAAGTGTCAGTTTCTAGGATAGATAACCTTTAATACGAAAGAATAAACATACATTTTCTATCAAACCCTTCTTTACAATAACTAACCCTATGTGAAAATGACTTAAATCCAACAGTATCAGGGCAAAGTAAAATAACTGTCAAAGGTTAGGTCAGCAAAAGAAAATTTAATAATAGCAAATCAAATATTTACCAAAGCTATTTGCAGAGTTAAATCATTCATGAAAATGTATTAAACACTTTAAAGTGGGCTTTCATGTGACAAATGAGGAACGCTTGGCACAGTATTCTGTAATAATAGAACTAATTTTTCTAAACCTATGCTTTCCTTCAAGTATGATTTTTTTTTTATATACATCTTGACTATCTGGAGGCAAAAATACACATGGGCTCAATTACATTCTTAGCTCATTGGACTTGCTATTGACCAAAAGTTATAGGGAGTTTGTGAGGCTCCTGAAAGAAAAACAGATGTGTAGGTTAAACAAGGGCCAGCAAGTGGAGCTACAACTACCCAGTGAGGCTCCTTAGGGTCAACGCTTGACTCACCCCACATCTTGATTGACTCTTCCCCAGAGCTAGGTATCGTGACAGAAGCAGGATGTTTAATGTATTTTTCCTGAGAGGAAATCACCTTCAGCTCCCCTTGAAAACCTGTTTTCCTTCAAGTATGGCTTTTATTCATCTTGACTATCTGGAGGCAAAAATACACGAGTTCAGTTAGATTCTTAGCTCAGGTGGCCTCAGCCCTGGAGTGTAGCTTGCTTTAGCGTGGGACACATCTATTTTATTCTCATTGCTGAAATCCATTGATCATTAACCTTATGCTCTTGGTCCTAACTTTTCTTTGGACCAGAACAGATACTTAGCCTTTGTTTCTCATAGAAAACAACAACAACAACAACAACAACAACAACAACAACAACAACAAAAAAAAAAAACCAAAAAACTCATTTATTTGTTTTTCTAACAGCTTCCTCTGAGTGATTGAATCATGTCCCTCAGAATGTGTTTTATAAGAGCTCTAACTCCATGCTCAGCCTTGGCAGATGCTATTTTACTTTTAAACGCCTATGAGCTGGATGCCTGGTGCCTTTGAGAGTTCAAATTCCTACACAAGGTTGCCATTTGAAGCTATTGAATGTACTTATTTAGTTGATCTTCTGTCCTGAGTGTTTCATATAAAACAGCGAATTGGAGGGAAGTTTTGTCCTCAATGATTCAACAGTGGAGGAGCTGGTCTCATTTCTTGTCATGTTATAATTCCATGAAACAGTAACACTGGGTCTCCAAGAAAACAAACAAATGAGACCACCAGAGACCCCATTTTTCTAAACATCTTCACTCAGGGACAATGTAACAGCTATATCTTTTATACCAGTTTTCTATTCTGAACACACTGAAAACAATTTTAGGGTTTCCAACACTACTTTTAAGAATATTCATTTGCATTCAAATCATTGTTCTTAAACCAAAATAATTCCTTTATAGAGTCACATGCTGAGAAATCTCCTCAAGAGCGATTCATTTGTCTTAACTCTAAGCATAAAGAATAGAAAAGAAGACCTACCACGGAGATAGAAATAGCTGGTCCTTTTAGAATCCTATGTGTATGGTTCCAAGCAGCAACGAAAATGTAATGTACAAACTCTGTCCCAAATTAGCGATGGGAGATTTTCTTCGGAAAGACATTCTGGACTCTCACATCCACGAATATCAACTCCAGGTGAATAGTCCATGCCCAAAATGCAATTTTTTTTGGAACTGATCCCAAATCTACCTACATAGAGTTCCAATGTCTTCTTTTATTATGCAAATTTATTTTAAAAAATTGATAGCTTGGGTGTTATGTCTTAAGTCTGACTCACTAGAAGACATTCCTCAGGAGGGATGTACAACCTTTGCACTTTGTCTTTCTTTAAAACGTAACTTCGAGTGATTTTCTAGTGTTAAGCTGTGTACTACATTGCATTATGAGATTTTAGTTTGCTTCTGGGGCTGTTCCATCACCTCCCAATTATAGGAGCCTATATAAAAAATGCCTTGTGACCTCATATTTAACAAACCCATTTGCAGTATTCTGCAGGCAGCTGTCTGCAGGCGTTAAGAAATACTTGATCCATAACTAGCACTTTTAGGGTTAGCACACAGTACCTTTCTCTAGCAGACTATTTGTTATAATGCCTGGCCATACCTGAAGTTCACAGGCAAAGGGAATGAGTGGGGGCTCTTCAGTGAATAGCTTCCACTAATTGAGCCATGTGCCAGATAAGTAGAGGTTTAACAGACTCCAAGGATGCAGAACGCATTCCTTGAGGGCTTTTATTGCTAGGTTAGAGGGGCTAGTTTGTGATGTGACCCTTACAAACCAGCAGAAAAGTGTATTCTGCATGTTTTGAGTAATACATTGTAAATGGCTAGAACAACAGTTGAAGCCAGTTTGTCAAGCTCTATGATAAATTCCGTACTTCTGTGTAACTGCTATAGAACTTCGATGGGAAAATTAGGATTGCTACTTGGTGACTTGATAATCAGAGGTCATGATGGAATCAAGTCATCAGAGTTGTGGCTTATGTATCCAAGACTGGGACAGAGAGATGGTTGTCTAAGTCCAATTAGGGAGTCCAGAAAACTACTCAGAAGATCTTAGATAAAACATTCTATTATTTAGTATTGTGTTCATGGTAGCTTCAGCTTGGGGTAGTAATGTGTTTTGAGAGTGTATCCTTGGACAGAAATCTCACAAAAACTTTTACTTGAATTGAAAGTTAGTATCATGCATTGACTGAGATTGTGACACCCAAGCTAGACTACCCTGATTAACTTTCTTTACATCCACGACGGTGGTCACGAGCAATTCTTTACCTTATCTCAGTGGCACCTATGATGTAAGGTCAGACCGAAAGGAATGAGCATCTGCTTTGTGGTCATGGAAATGCTGGTTAGGCTCAGACACAAATGGTTTTACTTCTTTTCATTATGCTTACATACATTTAGTCTATAAGGAGGTCACAGTGGGTTATGACCAAGCAACGAGGTCACTTTCAATGCTTTGCTTTTCTGATTTATCTGTCTATGTATACATGTATCTATCTGTGCATCCATCTATCTATCATCTATCTATCTATCTATCTATCTATCTATCTATCTATCTATCATCTATCTATCATCTATCTATCTATCTATCTATCTATCATCTATCTGTCATCTATCAATCATCTATTGCTGAGTTTTTAAGTTTAGTTTTCATTTATTATCTTACTTATTTATACATATTTAAATTGCATCATAGGTATAAGCAGTTCAATTCATCTTTTCACTGGGTTTAGCCAATCCCTCCCTGGCAGGAGGATTTGGGTGTGTTTCTTCTGGATATTGTGTAGAGCTCAGTACCCAACTACAGGTTCATGTTGGTGGCCTATTACCACTTGTTCTTTCTTTATCAAGTGAGGGCAAGGGATCCTGACTTGGCAGGAGAAAGGCTTTGCTTTCTTCCTTGGAGGATGAGTACTGAAGACTGGATGTTCCCAGAGCAAAGTGAAAGCTGTCTGAAGGAGCAGGCTGTTGCTGATGAGTAGAGAAGAAGACAGACCAGACTTTTTACTATCTGCCTCCTGCTTGCTACACTATTCAGCTCTTAGATTGAATTCTTAGTCTTGTAACCTCCGGGTGCTCCAAGAAGGACTTTAAAGTCCATTTAACTACTCTGAACTTGTTTTTCATTTTTAATTTAAAGGGAATTTTGTTTCTGTTTTCTGTTTATTTGAGCACTTCTTTGTGGTAAGATTTTCACAATATCCTCGTGCTCGTTGATAAACAGATTCTGTGTTTTCACAGAGAGAGGCCATAACACTTACATGCACTACTCTCACATATCAACAGGTGCCTACTTGGCTCTTGACTCTGAAGTTTGTGATGTTTCCACTGTGTTTAGCTCCTAGGCCAAGAATACATATCACACTGTAACCATGGGTCATAAACCAATGTGCAGGTAGGGTTGACTTGAGTGAGTCAGGCACACAGGGTTCTTTCCTGGGTGGTATGTACTGCTCATCACCTTGACAACATGGCTGTCCAAACATGACCTGAACCAGAACGATACCAATAGACATGGCATTATTTGCTTTCAGCAAATACAATATAAGCATTTCATAAATGTTTTTGTTTTGAGTTCTTAGTCATCCTACCTGTGATGTAGCATTCTTAATTCACTATGTTAGGAGAACTTTCCTGTGTCCAGCCTACAAGTACCATGCTGACAGGGTCAAAACTGAGTTCATATTCCCAGACCCCAGAACCCAATTCCTATCCTTCTTCTTCAGATATTTCATGTTTGTCTGTTACCCAATAAAGGATGTAAAGAGGGAAGTTGCTGTAATCCTGTTCCTAAACTAAGGCACACAAGTCATGAATGTGTTGCCTGTCTTGACTTAAATGGCTACAGGAAGCATGCCCACTCCTTTGTTCCCTTACAATTCTAAATTGCAGGTCACAGTCCTGGAAGGGACCTGGTTGCAAAAGCTGACTCAAGAAGCCGGAAACCAGGTGACCCAGATGAGGCCCAGTCACCAAGTTAACTTCCTTGCTTAACCCCTTCTGTTAAAATATGGCTGGTCAGTGTGACAACCCACCTTGTGTTCTCATCCTATAAAAATATTGTACAATCTCTCTTCAGGGATGCAATTCAGATCCCGAACTGGCCTTCTCCCAGCGAGCACAGAAAGTAAGGCTTTCGTGTTTAAGCTTCTGTATCTGAAGTAAGTTTTCTCCGTTTCCACCATGAAACTAACGGCTGAGCCAAGCATGAATCCAGGGAAGCTAAGCAGTGCACATGCGTGTACCCATTTACATGTTTTCATGCACCTGTGTTAAAGAGAAAGCAGGGCCTAGTCCATCCAGTTAACACATGGGTAACACTGAACTTTGAAGTCTTTGGGCAAAATTAAATGTTTGAGCCTAGTTACAGGGGGACACCTATCCCATCATCCAATTTGCATATGAGTTTCTGGAATTCCAGGCCCAGGAATTTGTTAAAGGAAATGTATCTTCTGTCCTGAACCATGCTATGGGAGCATTGCAAAGAACTTAAATTCAACACCAGGCCAGCCAGCTAGAGGAGATGTGCAAAGCTTCTTTTTTAAACTTGGATTGCAGTTTTAAAAATTAGTGAGAGAAAACCAATGCTCACTACTAGGAAACCAGCTCATACACAAGGAACACACTCACGGCACCACGGGGCCTTGATTAGAATGCAGTTTGTAGAATGAGGGATGTGGGTTCCTGTTCCCTAGAATATTTCCTAGTCTCAGCACTGAGGCTAACAGCTGGCTCATTTAGAACGATGCTAAGCCTTTATAGAGTCAAACTCTTCTATTCATAAAACAGGGAAAGATTGCTTACAACAAAGTGTTTTTGTGAGAATTAAAATAGGTTAATGTGTGTGTTCAAAATTGCTTTGTCAGGACTAAATTATAATGATTCTTTTTTTTTTTTTTTTTTACTTGAGATAAGTGTCCCAAGCTACCGAAAATGTCTCCAGCACACACCACAGGTCATTACAAGCAGAAAGATATATTATAGCAAAAGTGTTTTAGGTTTCAAAAGTTTTGTTTTCTAATTATGAAAATACGGGAAATAAATGTCCTTAAGTCTTACCTCAAATAAATCCTACTGGCATCTGAGTTTTGAAAACTGGCCTCGAAGCTTCCTTTTCTGTTTCTCTAAGCCCAGAGCACCAGTGAGCTATGCCCAGGGAAACAGTAACAATACAAGGAGGAGATGGGCAGCAGGCAGGAGGAAAGTAGGACAGCTGACCGATCTCAGTGTGAGCTGCCATACTCCCTGCTCTCAGCAGGCCCCTCTAGGTGCCAGCTGGTGAAACTGGCTGTGCCGCCCCTTGCCCTGCTAGATGTCTGACAACACATACCGAACCCTAAGATATTTTACTTTCTTGGCCCATCCTTTCTGTCCTGAGAAAGAAAAAGAGACCTGTAAAAATCCTTCAGAAAGGAGGCTCTTCTCAGGGAGTCCATGCTGGTGATAAGAAAGATCACGACTGCAAGACACCTAGAGGGTCAGGTTTAGGGAAGTGTGTATTTGCATCTTTCCTTCAGTTATGTAGGATTAGCTCAAGGCTTGACCTTTCTGTCCACACACAGTACCTACCCCTTAACATGGTGTGACCTATGCAGTTACTCCTAACTCTCAGAACTTCATTCCCTTCACTTGTGAGATGGGGATGACAGTTCCCACTGCAGGCTCCACTGCAAATATTCAATAAGATAATGCATCTAGTGAAGGGCTTGTGTGCCATGAGCATCCCCTGTGCTGCTGGTGACTGCCACACATGCCCGAGCTCCCCCCACCCCTGGCACCCCATGATGCATTGCTGATAGTCCCTGGGTTCAGATAGACCAATAAACTTCCATCACAGGGTAGCCTCATGCTTACCACACACCTTTCAACGATTAGCAATCAATTTCAATATCATCTTTTAAATCCAACCCATTGCACTGTCAAGTGATTATGTTCTATAATTAAATTAATGGTATTGAACTTTAGGTTTTGCTGCATGGCTGACTTTATTTGGTGTTTGCTCTTCACTCACAGAGTGACTACTGAGCACTGGTGTGAAGTCACAGTATTTAATTTATAGCCTCATGGGAACATGACTTTACTATGATTTAAAAAAAAAAAAAAAATCTGCAAACAAGGGTATTTTCACAGGATCCTATTTGGGAGTTCACATTTGCTATTCATTAATTTAAGACTTGACAATTTAACATAAATTAAAATAAAAAGCTGTTTCATGGACTGTATGTCTCATCCTTCTTCTTTTGGCTGGACTACACTGACATTGATATTTACAGAAGTCCTTACAGTCACCTGGCAATCTGCAAAGCCAGTGAGGCCCTTGTAGTGTGCAGTCTTGTATCCTGTGACATTAACATCTTGTTAGTTGGAGACTAGAGATGTGAAGAAAGAAGGCGTATCAAGAAGAAATCAACACTTGCCTTATCAAATGTAATAGGAAATGCTAATGTGACTCACAGGCAATGGGAAATTGAATTATAGCTTTAAATCTATTTAAGTCAACTTGAAAATCACCCTGGAAACTTCTGTTTCAACATGGGTGGAATTCTAACAGACACTTCTCATAGAGTGCAAACATGGGCAGGATAGTTGACTTATAAAGCTCAGTAATAAAATTATGCACACACTTCTAAAACAGTTTATGTTAACAAGTGAGGAAAATGTATGCATTATTACATTTACACTATAAAGAAAGACAGGGAACCGATTATTTATATCCAGCTGAAAATAATTAGGAGTAGATAAGGGGAACTTTAAGCCAGATGATTTTTGTATATATACCTGAAACACCGAAGGGCTGTGACATTGGCAAAATAAACCCTCACATTGAAGGCTTTCCTCTTTAGTATATCACTCTGAAACCCAGCATGAATTTCATTTGTCAATTACATGGTGTGGCAAGAATGTGATTTATTCTGTAATGAAATGAGTATAATGCAGGAAGTAGTGAAGGGTTTATTCAAATGTGTTAAATGCCACACGTGAACACCTTCTGAGTGACTGAGAATCAACACATTTAATAACAACCCTCACTCACTGGCTGTCAGTCTACTCACAGCAAGTCTTATACAATGGCCACATCAAAGGGCTCAGTGTTGTACTGTGCTTGCATGGCAGGTTTATTCCCCTCTGAACCAACTGTCAGGAATGAGTCTCTTTGGCCTGTGGCTTCCATATTTTCACTGGATAGCTACTTAGTGAGTGTTGTGCACAGTCCTGAGGACACAGTACAGCAGGGAAGTGCAAGTGCTGGGGACACAGTACAGGGGGAAGTACACAGTGCTGGGGGCACAGTAAAAAATGGTAATACCCAGAGTAGATTGTTTAGCCTAAGGAACTTTTTAGAAATGTGCTATGGGCAAAGGTCTAGAACACCATGACAGGCTGGAATCCACGCGAAGAAGAACAAGTTGAGGGTACACTGAAAGACAAAGAGTAAAGGTTCACACCAGTAAGGGACTCTGTCTCTCAAGGGAAACCATCTTAGAAATTAACTAGGATGGGTGATGGGTGCAGGGCCCAGAGAGTGTTTGGTAAGCATCACAGCAAATTGTGTGAAGGGGTTGGAATTCAAGCCAACACCAATTTACGTCTCTGATGAAATTCCCACCTGCTAGGTTTTTGTTTTGTTTTGACTATTTTTTGAAACAGGGGTTCATACAGCCCAACATGGCCTCAAAATGTGAGGTAGCCAAGGATGACTTTGAACTTTAGATCTTCCTCCCCTCACCTCTGAAGTCCTGGGATTCTAGGCTTTTACCATCAAGTGTCATTTATACTGTGTCTGGGATTCTGCCAACCAAGCCCTGGCCCCAGCCCCTATGCCTCACTTTTCTCCTTGTCTCCCTATTCTATGGTCCATATTAACACGCCTTCTAGCAATGAAGAAAGTCTGATGGTATGAGGCTGCCTCTGGCTTCGTTCCACAGCTTTCATGTCTGTGTTACTTTTAAAGGCAGTTGGTCAAGCTTAACAAATACTCGTTGAGATCTTTATTCAGAGTGTTTAATTTGCAGATTATTTTGACAACAATTGTTCATTTTAGCATGAAGATTTTAATTTATAACTATAGCTTGTTTTGCTTATTTTCAATAAGTTTTTATTTATTCTGCAAAACATTTGGATATACTCACTGTGTAGGAAGGGGATGGGTGTTCTCATGACACAATCACCCCGCAAATGCCCTTCATATCAGTGCTGCCACATTAGAATTACATTTGAAGTGCAAGGACATGTCCAGAACAAGGCAATTTCTTCTTGCCTTTACTTGTCTTTTTTTTTTTTTTCTGAGAAATTCCACTGGAATTCTGTCTCTATAATGAGGAACAGCAACTCTGTTTTCTTCACTACATATTTGATGCAACTCTTTTGAATGTGTCTCTTATCAGGTTAAATTTCTATCTGTTTATATTTCACTAGTTTATTGTGCATAGAACTTCACCATTTTTTTTCCACTGAATCTGTTAAAATCTCCAATACATTGTCTTTTAATTTATAACATAAGTCAATGTTCAACTACTAGGATAACATCAATGTGATCATGATTTTCCTACCTTGTTGGTACCAACATGCTGGCTGAGGCCTAGTTAACAATCTGCTTTTCATTTTGAAACAGATGGATCTGCAGTGTGCATATCTCCTGTTCTCTTTGTGTGATTCAATCCTGAACAGCTGTTTGAGACAAGATGAATTACACCTCTTCTCCCACCATGGGAGCAGTTGTGGTTGCCATGAGTGCTACATTCTGGGACAGGGTTTTGGGGCGTATGGCTTTGTGGAACTGGATCTCTGTAAGTATCCATGACTGTCTCCTGCTCTCCGTATCCTTCACTTTCATCAGAATGAGTGCTTAGGTCTCAAGTCTTCAATGGGCATTCTGAGGAAAAAGACAATGCTCAGGTCTGAATTGTGGCATCTTGGAGAGGTTCATGCTGGGCAATTTCAGAGCACAGTGTGTAGTTTGTTTGAATTGCATTACTGTGATGTATTTTCATACATTTTGGTAATTTTATCCAGCTTCATGGCTGGTTCAGTCACAGGGACTTAAATTATCTAAAGGAAAAGTCTCCACAGGCTTTGATTTGAACCTTAGAAGATGGATACTTGGTTGTTTTCTAAAACTCTTTATTTTTGTGATATGAAAAGCTAATACACTCACAGTCCTGCTCCGGTGTGCTCCTCTGTCAGCGTAGCTTAGGTGCCAAAGGTGCTCCTACCTTCCACCGTCTGCCTGTTCCCTTTTCTATTTGGGTGTTTCTAGTGTCTGTCTCCCTGACCTCACAGGTGTAGGCTTTCTTGCCTCTCTGAAGTTGGTGTGCTTTCTCTCTCATGCATGAAGCTTTTAATTAAGAATTCATGGTTGTTGAATTCTATCTATACAAAAGTTTTGAAGCATGCTCTAGAGTGTAGTGTTTAAAACATGGTGTTTTTTCATTCTGTCAAACATCTAGGGACCAAGTTCTCTGAAACATCATTCATCCTAACCATCCCTTTGCATCTTTATATTCTGCAGATGGTGTGAATCCAGCCCAAGTGAGCTTCATTATAGGGAACCTTCAGAACAGAGTTTTTCCTCACTCGACCTCTCTTTTCTCAGCATTACATGTCAAGGTTGGAATGGGTGACATGATTTTTACCCTATTTTTCCATTTGTGTCACCCTTTGGTTTCCTGTCTTCATGACAGAGTGGCAAATGTTATCTTTCTTACTATAAAGAGCCAATGCTTTGTCTCCAGTCTCTCAAGATTGACATGTTGACACTAAAATCTGTATTTCTACAGAGTGGCCAGCCCCTACACAGAATAGCACTTAAAAGACATTTCTCCAGTTTCTATGCTATACTGTGAGAGACATGGCACTAACCCAATCCAGTCCCCAGAAGTTTTATGTATTTAATACCATGAGTGTATTATCTATGTGTTCAGTATGGGTTGTGGCAGTAGGTAATGCTAACTTTAAAAAAGAAAATCCTAAATTCCTTCCTTTTGCTGCAGTCAACCCTGCCTAAGACTGCTAAGCTTTAAGACCTTCACCCTTTCACTGTTTGGCATACGGGGCATTTGTTTTCTTTGTCCCAGCCTTTGCATAGTTCCAGTTTGAGTGGATACTCAATTGTGTTCAGGTCTGCAGTTTATAAATACATCATCCTTGATTTTCTTATAGCTGGTTCGATGTGTTTTCCAGGACCAAGTATTGAACAATTCTATAGCCTATACACATTCTTTCCTGTGTCTAATACGGCTAATTAAGCAGAATCTACAGGACCAACTCAGTTTCTTATCTGTGTTCCCAATGATGGACCAAGGGAAAGTCACAATTGTTAGCCTTTGGAAAATATTTTTCAGGGAACACAAACAGCCTGTTGATAAAGGAGTCAGAAAAAAGCTGGGCTGCCTTTATAGGCTGAGGTCTCACATGGAGAAATGGTCCAGTTACCTCTTGGGTACATTCTGGAAGTTTCTTAGGCAAAAGAAAAGGAAACTGACATCTTATGTCTTTGGCAGAAGCAGGGCTTCCTTCCAGGAAGTAAATCTGGGTGGGTGTTTTTCAGTTAAACTCTTAAACCTTCTATAGCTTGTCTAAACTCCTTCTGGATTCTGGATTCATGTGGTTTGGGGTTGAGCAAACAGTGATCTTGCCCTCTGTGTTTTCTTTTATTTTGTCAGAAAAGTTCATCTCAGAGGCTGATGGTCGGATGCTATTTTGAATTCAATAATGTTTTGAAAGAAATCATACTTGACTTCAAAGGCTCCCATAACTCACAAGATCTGCAAACAGAAATTCAGTTGGTTCTGCAGCTCCAGGGCAGCAGAGGAGCCTGTACTCCTCCATGCCAGCTTTTATGGTTTCTTGTAGGCAAAATGTTTGAAGTAGGGACAAAAGCATACGAGTTACATTTTATCCAGGGTGTTCCTGCCTGTATTCTCCATTGTATTAGTTGGAGGAGGCTACATTCAGCAAAGAGAGATGCAAGCATACATCAGTTAGCAAGAGTTTAATGCTTTCTCATGTCAAAGTCAAGAATACTTCATGTCAGCAAAGGGTGATAATCAGAATGGGTGGGGAGAAACAGGAATCTACTCTTCTCTGTTCACTCAGGACCTTGATGGTCATCCAGTGCAGCCTTCAGCATACAGTACTCAGGGTCATGGCTGATATCACTGTCCCTGAGATAAGGAATGGGAGGGAAGCAGTGCACAGCTCACAGGAAGTGATAAAGAGTCCTGCCTGGAAGTAGCCTCCACCACTTCTGCTCAGCTTCTTAGGTAATCTGAGGGTCAAACATCCAGCAGCCATGACAGAGCACATGGCCTTGGCAGTGAGGATGTAAGTAAAGGGCTGGTGGCCCTCAATGGGAGGAGAGGCCCTTGATCTGGCAAAGATCATATGCCCCAGTACAGGGGAATGCCAGGGCCAGGAAGTGGGAGTGGGTGGATTGGGGAGCAGGGCGTGGGGGTGGGGTGGGGCAGGTATAGGGGACTTTTGGAGGGGAAACTAGGGAAAAAGATAGCATTTGAAACGTAAATGAAGAAAATATCTAATAAAAATTTTTAAAAAGAGAAAAGACATAATAAAATCATTATAGGTAACAAATGCTTAATGACACTCATGTTTGAATATTTTCTTTGTCCATTTTTTTTTTTTTTTTGGTCAATTCAAGGCCTCCCTACAAATATCAATTTGACATTTGTTCCTTCTGTCCATGACCTAGCTCCAATCAAAGAACTCTAGGCTCATAAAAGTAGAAAGTATTTTCTATTGCCTACAAGATATATGTGATGGTACAAGCTTATATGCAAAATTATACATATTTTACATACATATTACAAATCTATGATTTGTCATTGCCTTGTTGTGGACCTTTTTGTGTTTTATTTTCTTACTGATTGGTAATTCATAAAACTATTCTAAACTATATATTTCATTATTTTAGTGACTATATAATTGTTTATGGAAAATAGTATGAACATCTTAAGAATAAAAAGAGTTCATGGAACACACTCACGCGCGTGCGCGCGCGCGCGCGCGCGCACACACACACACACACACACACACACAAACACACAAAGTAAAGAGCTGGAACAAGATTCTGAAGAGCAACATGCTGTCTTAGTGTTACATGACTGCAAATACACCTTCCTCAGTGTGACACAGACTGAGTAGTAAACACTCATGTCTACGATTCTCTTTCCTCTCTGGCTGGACAGAAACATTAATGGGCCACTTTAGTAAAGATGGTGTCCGCAGGTGAATAGTACAGAGTCCCAAAGTCCTTTGTCATTAGCAGAGAGAAACAGAGCTGTAAAGGCGATATTCTTACAGAGAGGAAGTGACATCAATGAATGAGGCACCTGTGAACTAATTATCAATGGCCTCTCACTCGCTTGCCATGGAGTGGGGGCTACAAGGGCATGCTATGTGCAAGGACCCTCCTAACATTTCTTAGGGTGCAGAGTACTCCCATTTTTTCTTTAGACAAAGTATGATTATGGCAGAAAAACTAGTTGTGTTGGTAGAACCTGTTGTATTATTTAATGACCTAGAAATTGTATCCTAAATAGTATCCCTAACTTTGCAATACTTGGGGGGCAAACAGACTCTATTCTGTTTTACAATTTCCACCAAACCACTTCTAAGTAAACAGACAATGCCTTAAGGCCGTCAGCACAAATCAACACATATAAAATAGCCCACTCTAAACATGTTAGGTAGAACTGTCATCTTTCATTATACCTCTGAAATCAACAACTGTTTTATACTCCTGGCTCACTAGGCAATTTTCTGAAGTTTTCATTTTATTTTAATTTTTGTGCACTGCTGTTAAATTCACTGTGTGGTGGCAGCAGACCACAGGGTGCTGAGGTTCAGCCTGTCATGCTCACCGTTACACAAAGGCTCTCATTTCGCGAAAGATGTGAACAAAGCTGTTTTGAGTGCTGTGTGATTCCTGAGGATTATTTATTGTGATTGTTTTCTTTATCTACAGAAAATCCTCATTTTCTCTCTTTCCACATTTTTTTTTTCAGCGTCAGCCATTCTGGCAGCACCTGCACCCATCTGGATGATTCAACTCCTCCTCTCACTCTGTAGTCCTGTCTTCTTTCCTTCAACCTTCATCTTCACAGAGTTAGCAATTTGTAAGGATTAATTAGTTTCCTTTTTCAATTTCCTTGGAGGCAGTGAATTATAATGAAGGTAACCACAACCCTAAAATCGGACTTTTAAGGTTCAGTTCCAAATCCCCCCCCCCCCCGTGACACATATGATCTGCTTTCTAAAGCTATTAAGGTTCAACTGTATCCACTCATTGGATGGAGGAACTTAGCTGGTTTTCGGGAATGTGCCTTTTTATATAATGCATTTTTATTTCACTAACCGGTGACCAGTCAATATAACTGGTGTTAATACCCATACACACTAAGTCCTTTTGTGTATGAACTCAGGTAAATAACCCTCACAGTCTCCATGTCACAGTTAAATAAATTTTCACAGGATTCATTGGTTCCATAACAGCAAATGGAAGGATGTGGATAGAAAGCTGGGGTGACCTGCCACAGATCCTGTGTGCAGAAGCCTGTGCCTCACTGCCTGGAACTCAGGCAGATTACAGGGGTCTTCATACTCAGCTGTGAGATAGTAACTCTACGGTTTTTGGGTTTTATAAATTTTGCGACTGAATCTTCAAGAAGTCTCTCAGAAGGGCACAACTACTTTCAGATCTTATAAAAGAAGACTGAGCACTGAGAGAAACACTGGTTTCCCGAGTACTCTGGGGTTAGGGGCGGATAGAGTAGGGTTCTGCCTCTGTCATATCATCCTTCACTATACTGACAGCTGTATTACTAACCATATTACTCTGAACTTTATTTCTCCTTTGTTTTTCCTGCTGTTTGCATGTATTAGCACCAGAGAACAAACAGGCTGCTTAAGTTTGCTAACAATGCACCAAAGAAGTAAATTATCATGTTTATTTTCTCTAAGAAGTCACCAAGCAAAATTAAACAAACAAACAAACAATAGCAACAAACCAAAACCTAAATCGCCATGAAGCTCAACAGTGGTCTAGTGGTCTTAAGGCTTCATCTTGTTACCTGCTGGGCTCCCTTCTATTCTTCCAGGGATGCATCAATACATATCAAAGGAAGATGTCAGAATCTCAGGTATTGGCAACACCACACAATGGCTCCATTATTTTTTAATAAAAAGATGAAGTCAGACCAACATACTTTCATATTTTGTCCAAAGTTGTACAATCATTTAAAATAATAAGATAAAAATATAATTCAGCTGTTTTATTTTCTATTGAATTTTAATGTCTTTATCCTGTAACCCTCAAACTTAAATTTTTATTGTGATTTAGTCAATATTCAAAAAGCACTTGTGCCCATTTATTCATAGTAGAGATAATACAGTCAATAATTTAGTGATTAAAATGATGTATATTAAATATATTGCTATGCCTCATTGCAAAAATTGTTTCCCAAGATAGTTTAGCATTTTTTTTTCACATGTGGGAAAAAATGAGAGAAACATAAAGAGGAAAAATTTAAGAGGCTATCAGAAAAGAGTATAATTTGCTAATGATGGGAGAGAGTGAGTGAGAATGACCAAATGTCCAAATAAGCAGGGAAGGAGCTTATGTGCACAAAGGAGCTTGTGTGCACAGAGGAGCTTGTGTGCACAAAGGATGCTCCTGACAGTTGAGTCTCTTTGTTCTGATTTTCTTTCTAAACCTTTGTGCACAGTGACATTACTGCCATACACTCTTTCAGTGGGCATTCATCCATTACTTCACAAATACTCACACACAATCAGACACAAACATATCAATGAGTGTTACAGTGTTTAATTGCATCAATATGGTAAAGACTCAAGACTAATGCTATTACTCTAGTTAGTCTAGAAATGAGTCTCAAAGATTGAATTAAAAATTTCAATTCTATGAATTATGTGCCATGATATACATGCTTTTGGAGGAAACCTGCTGAGCAGCTGGATTTAAATGAGTTCAGATTTATAAACAGCAGATTTATATTGGCTGATGTAAAGTCTGAAGCTTCTAGGTCATTTGAAGAATACATGGCGAAATAACTTGGTAGCTTTCAGAATCTGGCCCTCTGGCAGCTCACCAGAACAGGAGACCGTACATCTAAATGATAAAGCCTCAGAGACTTGTTGCTGTTGTTATTTCTTCCCTAACTTTAATGCTTCAATTTAGCATGGAATAATTTTCAACCTCGAGCACTTTCCTCCTCTTTGAAATAAAAAACTTATGCCAGTGTTTGTTCTGGCTCTGTCACACTTATAACTTATATAATATTTTTCTGAAATTTCAGATATCAACCAAGAAAGAACTACAAATGAAAAATGAATACACATAAATCCTTATCAAGGAAAAGTTTTGGTTATGTGCTGAAACAATAAAATGGCTTCATTTTTCAATTTTAGAAAAAGGAAGAAAGTAGTAAAAGAATGAATATTTTATTATCACAGGGACATTCGGATTTTCACAGACCTGTAACACTAAAACCATTTTCCAAATTTATTTAAGAGTTTGGGAGAACACATTTGAGTCCTGGACTCATGTTTTTAAAAAAATTTCCTCATGTCATTGTTAATGAAAGAGATGTTGAGTGTGTAAAACAAAGGAACAAACATTTAACTCAGTTGCATCTCAGCGTTATGTGCACACAACCATAAGCTTGGACCTCTCACACTATGAACTCCATAAGGAGAAAAGGGAAAGTTCAGTTTCAAGTCCCTTTGGATAATTTTTTCTTGGGGAGATTTGCTGTGAAAAACCATGCCCTGTGGTTGATTAGCAACACATCTCTAGCATTCACTGACACGGTTTCTGCAGTTAGCTCCAGATCTGGAGCTACTCACAGCCCCATGTTGTGCTCTTGGCATTACAATTTTCCTCTGTCTTACCCTTGCAATGACAAACCAGAAATCTCCCAAGCCTTTCTCTGCAGATGTAGGAAATAAGAATATGCAAATATACTTACTTAATATGCAGATGTTTCTCTGAATAGTTAATCACCCCAAGTTATTCTTTCTTTGATCACTGAGCATTAGATCTAAGCATCCCCACTGCATTCACAAGCTTCCAGCTGTGTCTCCTCTAAGGTTTCATGGTTATCAGGGAGCCCATCTTCTCTTCTAAGGTACCCGTCCTTGAGGAAGGTACCCATCCTTCAAGGGAGCAACCTTCCTTCACACTGTTGACTTCCTTCTGCACTACAGCTAGACCATTGAAGTCCGACTGAATGGGCACTTCCTATCTTCTGCCTCCTGTGAGGTTAAGCACATCCTGCTGTTGCTGCTTTCATGTATGAATTCTCCCTTTTGTTTTTAATAATAATAATAATAATAATAATAATAATAATAATAATAATAATAATGACCTTTGGCATCAAGACTCCTAGATACTCTAAGGTTGTGTGGTGTGTTGCTAACAGCTATGTATAGTACCTTAGGATTAGTGTAGCTTCAGATTTGCTGCACTGATTTATAACTATATATCCCATAATTCTTCATAACTAACTTCTTGAAGACTGGGTCTCAGTCTGAGGCCTCATCTGGAATAAATGAATAGCGAATATTATATAGGCAGAAATAGAAAAACCAAGAGTTGAACAGTAATTCAGATAATCCCCAGTGTCCTACTACAGGTGCCTGCGGTCTTCTTGCTCCATTCAACCTCTGAATGCTGAGTCTTGTCTGTATCAAGGCTGACAGTTGCAATTTCTTCCAGATATAACATTGAAATCTCTGAACAAATTGCCCAAGGTTTGGGGGAGAACTTTATGACTAGCCCAAGAGCACTGGTTGGATCACTTGGAGCTTCTTCTGCTGCCTGTCTCTTGTGGCCTCTTGCTTCTGGCTTTGGAGCAACTGTACTAAGTCAACCTAATTGGAACATTCTAGTCCACATGTCTGGAGCTAGTTATATTGGAAGATAAAGTGCACATTTGCATAAATGAATATTTATCAGATGCAAATTATGCACAAATATGCACCTTTGATATATTGGATAAAAGCTTGGTTCCCTGCACACCCAAAAATGTCTTTACTATTTATTTGGCCATAGGAAGAATCACTCAATTCCATTTACTGAAAATTGTGAGCTAAATCATTCTAGTATTGAATGAAATGGTCAATATGTGAATTTATCATTGTCAAAATCTAAGTCATATAGATATCTTTTCACCTTAATTTGTTTGTATTTTTACAGTTAGTATATTTCTCTACTCATATATATTTTTTTCTTGGAGATCAGGAAGGGTGTTAAAGGTTTTAAACTCTCTATACTTCAATTATCTTACCTTTATGAAATAGAATTAGTGTCCCTTCCCATTGATCAACAATCACTATGTAAATATTGGGCTATCTTTACTTGAAAATACTGGTATAAGGATGGTATCAGAAGTACTTGGTGTTCTTATAGGACTCCTAACAGTGGGAGTGTTGGGTGTCTCTGACTTTTTTGCCTGCTCTTGTGACCCTTTCCCTCCTAATGGCTTGCCTATTCCAACCTTGATATGAGGCTTTGTGCCTGGTTTTATTATATCTTGTTATGCACAGTTAGGTTGATATTTCTGGGATATCTATACTTTTTTGAGGGAAATGGGGGAACATTGGATCTGTGGGAGAGAAGAGGTAGGGGAGGAGGGAGAGTAGATGAAGCAGAAACTGTGGTCAGGATGTAAAGTGTGGGAGAAGAATAATAAGAAAGGGAAAATGTGATCAATATACCATCTATATAAGGTACTAGGAAAACCTGATGATTCTTCTCTTTTGGCTCATAGAATGATTAAACTGAAAGAATCTAGTCTAATGATTTGGTCACTCAGCAACTATGGTCAGGGTCTTCGTGGATCCTATGTTGCACAAAGTGAGGGAAGCACCAACTTGAAAGAACAGGAGGCTCCTGTCTATGAAGACCTTACTTGTTCAGGTAACCAAGCCTTACTTACAAAACCTGCATATAACTCAAGAGGGGAGAAGTCAAGCTTCCATAGAGTGTCAGAGGCCAGATGGTACTAGGAAGACATTTTATCTGACAGTGTTCAATCTTCATAAAATTCCATCGACTCTACCTGATTACAAGGACCCACATTTCCAAGACCAGAGATTTGGTCATTTCTATCCCTGCCACTGAGATACCAGCATTGCTAGTGAAGAGCGGCGTCCTGGGGTTCTGCACCCTGAGTTATGGGATGCGGCTATTCTTCACTGACATTCATTATATGATCAGTCTCAGCCTCTCTCTAAATTACGAGTCCATTCTGCTGGTTTTCCACATCATCTTTTCTCTTCTGGCTGGATCTGGTTCTGTTCCTGCTTTTCCCCTTCAGGTCAACCCATGGTCTTTCTGAAACTCAATCAGTTGTCTACTTTAAAATCATGAGCCTAGTACCTACCACGCTGCCAGTGAGAATGGAACATGACAATAGGAAAACAAATCTGTCCAAATACAAATCCATTAGCTATACCCTGGTTTAATAGTGCCTCCATTCTCCCTGATGGTATTTAGTACATGTTTATTGTGTGTGTGTACATATATGTCCTGGTTATGTGTGTGTGTTTAATGTGTGTATACAGGACTCCTCATGCACAGCCAAGCTGTGTGAATAATGACCCATATGTTTCTCCAGAGCATCTGGATCTTACCATGAAGGTGACATTCTGTGCCCACCACATAGCTCTGCTGAGTTTTGTGAACTAGGGTTTGTTTGGGGGAATTTGGTTCCACTCCTTTGTGAAGTCAGCTCATTAAAATCCACAGGTGACTCTCAGATTTTGGCATTTGATGTGATAATTTCACAAGATTACTACTTTGAAACTTTATCACAGCCAAGAGATACAATGCTCGTACTATCCCTTGCACACCTGCACTTCAAACACTACTCAGTGGAAAAGAATGAAATTCAACAAAATCGATGTGAAGCACATTGTTCAGGGGACATTTGTAAACGTTTGAGCACCTGAAACTATGATTTAGAGAAAGCTAAAACTCAAAACACAACAAACACAGGAAGGATATAGGAAATAGGGCCTCGTATTCACCCTCCCTGTGATCATAAACTAGTGCAACTGCTGTGAAAGTCGGTGTGGTGTTCCCAAAAAGCTAAGATTACATTGACCTTGTGACCCAGCTACCTTGGTACAGCCCAAGGATCCTCTACCCAATGTCACAATTTCACAGAGCCACTGAAGTTCCATGCTCCCATCAGAGGCATCTCTTTAAAGACCTGGTGGACCTGGGAGTGGAAACATTGAGAGCTCAGTGTTTGTTCTTTAACAGCTTTGATTATGCTTCATTTCTTAGTATTAACTCCTTGTTTCATCCCTCCCAACAACATAAAAATCAAATCAGGTAGAGCAAACACACATGATAATACAATGACCAGGATCGACCCTCTCCCTCTCCCTCTCCCTCTCCCTCTCCC
>NC_034593.1:144044284-144056726 GCF_900095145.1 Mus pahari | reverse complement strand
CCTCTCTCCCCTCCCCCTCTGCCTCCCCCCCCCCTTTAGTTATCTTCCACTCCTAAATTCCAGAGGGATTAACCAGCAACCCTCTGCAATACAAGTCCTTAAAGTCAATGGAAATATTTTGCAATAAAAGTGCCAAGAATCTAGGAACTTGTCAAAATCTGACCTCTGAGGCAACCACCTTGGGATTCTGCTTCAGCCGGGCTGACACAGCCTCGGAAGCTTTGAGCTCCGCAAGGCCTTGTCGGGTGGCTCTGCCTTTTTTCTTTTTCTTTCTTTCTTTCTTTCTTTCTTTCTTTCTTTCTTTCTTTCTTTCTTTCTTTCTTTCTTTCTTTCTTTCTTTCTTTCTTTTTCTCAGAACTCTGAAAATTTCTGTCAGAAACTGCCTCCTAGTCAGGTATGCTGTTTACTTGCTCAGTCTTATTGAGAAATTTCATCCAAAGTGTGTAGATCAGCAGCTGACAAACTTTAGATTATGACAGTGATCTTCTCTGATGGGCAACTCAATGCCTGGAGTGGTTCAGAGAGTTAACAGTTGCCTCAGCATTTGCTGATAGGAACCTTGTGTGGCTGTTCCCTGGGAGGTTCTGCCAGCACCTGACCAATGCAGATGTTGATGCTTGGAACCAGCCATCAGACTGAGTTGGGACCTTGGTCATGGGGAAGCTGGCAGAAGGACTGGAGTAGTGACGGGGAGTTGCGATCGCATAGGAAAAACAATGTCAGCTGGCTGGATCACCCAGTGCACTCAGGGACTAGACCACCGACCAAGGAGTGTACAGGGATGGATCCATGGCTTCAGATATGTATGTAGCAGAGGATGGCCTTGCCTAACGTCAATGAGATGGGAGGCCCTTGGTCCTGTGGAGGGTTGATGCCCCAGCATGGGGGATGCTGGAGAGGTGGGGCAGGAGTGGGTGGGTGAGGGAACACCCTCATAGAGCCAAAAGGAATGGGGAGAGGGTGTATGCGCGATGGGTGGATTGTGGCGGGATAACTGGGAATGGGGCTATCATTTGAGATATAAACAAATGGAATGGTTAATAAAACATTTTAAAAAACAACAATTGCTTCATGAGGCTGGAAGACTCATGTTCACATGAAGTAGCAGCTGATTGGCATTAGTATTTATGGATATATGTATAACAGTTCCATGTTATCTGGTGATCAATACTACACACTAACGGCAAAGGTCATATGTAGAAAAGTATATAAAGAAAACAGATAAAAGATATAGCTTGTATATGTTTTGGGTAAGATACTCTTATCCCCAAACTATTTTCTTTGAAAAATAAAATACTGGAAACAATTTTGAAAGAAAGACAACTTTACTCACAGGTCAAGGATATTTGCAGTGGCATACTCCAAGCAGTTGTCTTTTTTCCATATTGAAAGTGGTGTGGTGTCATGGTGTGGGTGACATTGTGAAATATCTAGCTCATATTAACTTCATTATGATAGTGTTTATGGGGAAATGAGTTCTTAATTTTCCCAGGATCTCCAAGCTAGAAATTCAATCATCCAACTTAATAAGCCTTACCATTCCCTCTCATCTTTCAGTGAATTGCTTCCTACTTGTGTCCATCAGGTCTGATCAAGTACTGCACATTGGACCTCTGCTGGTGTCCAACAAGTGAGACCTAAGTCAGCATCACAGTTCTTTAGAGACAAGGGTGAGACCTCTGGAAGTGCTGGGGATGAACACAGTACTGGAAGATTTCAGTCTATACATCATCAAACCATTGCTGGGATCTGCTAAGGCCATGGTACACACATAAATGTGTGTGTGTGTGTGTGTGTGTGTGTGTGTGTGTGTGTGTGTGTGAGCACCCACGCACACGCGCGTGCACGTGCAGATATATAACCTAATAAAGCAGCCACAGCAATTTCAAACATTTTTCAATAGTTATGGTGATAAAGAAAAGAGACTTACAGTTCACGATCACTCTCACTTTCTTCACATCTGGGAAGGATACATCGTTTTCTGCACTGCACTCATACTCCCCAGCCTGGTCCCTTGTAATTCCATAAATGTCCAAATATTGTCCATTTTCAAATGGTTTTGCTATAACAACAATAACAGAAAATAGACCACACATTTAATTGTTGCTGTTAAAGGCTTCATTCAAGGAAAACAACAAACTTAGTGGTTCCTACCAGACATCGCTATCCAGACAATTCTGCACACAAAAGAAAATGCAGAAAAAGGGGGCCTTAGAGCAGAATGCCCATGTGTTTTCCTTAATTGGTTTTGGTTTCAGAGTCCTTCAGATAGAACAGCGCTGAACCACATCCCCACAATGTGGATGGAATTCACCAGTGTTGCTTGGTATATACTAATTTTTATACAGTGTAAAATACCAACTGGACACTTTACCCAACTAAACTTGACTTTTCTCTGGGGAACCTCTCCCTGCTCATGATTTCCAGCCAGATGGCTTGATGAAAGTACACAGGTCTATAAAAGCAGCACCAGGAGCCCCTATCTGAAACTGCCAAAGCTCCCAAGCAAGCCAAACTGTAAGTGCTATATGCAAATCACCCAGGGAATCTCAGGAAAGAAGCTTAATGATTCTCAACTAAGAGTTAAGTGGTTATGCAAACAAACCAAATTATCTTTATTTTTTTATTATTCCAGCGAAAACATTCTGTTTGACTAAAAATAACAGTAGATTAACAATATAAAGTCATAATCACAGATGGAAAAATATCCCGAAGTTAATGAGATTGGAAATCAAGACTTCTTTCTTCAGTAATAAGATTTGTACCCAAATAGAAGCAGAGTCATTGGGCAGCTGGGGGTCCTGACAGAGTCTCTACAGAGAAGCCGTGGTGCTTAGAGTGATGTCCTCTCTCTCTGTGTCCTTTAGATGACTGTGAAATGCATTCACATTTCAACGCCTACAGAAGGGGTTGGGAATCAAGGAATTCTCCCACTAAACAGTATTTCCCAAAGTCAAGGCTTCCTCTGTGTTTATGCTGTCATCCTTCCAGAAATACAATGACCCAGAAGTTAGAAAGTTAATGGGATTCACTCAATAAATCTAAGGAAATTCAGTTACAGCCTCTCAAATCTAGAATGCATGTCAATGACTGTACCCCCTGTGGGTTCTGTCTAGGACAGTATTTTCCATCATGGTTTGCCCTCAGAATGACCATGACTTTGCCAATAAAAGCTATAACTGTTTAGAGTATATACAACTCTTTTGCTATTTACCAAGTTGCTCTCAATTTGTAGATGGAAAGAGTGAAGCCTCTGAGATATTAGTTGACTGACAAACTGTTTTGTGAAGTAAGATTACAAAGTAAGTGTTAACTTCACAATCTAAACTGGTGAACATTGGTGACAAGGTCCCTGCCACGCCACACACTCTATTCAGGGACACAGTTCTCTTTCCCATGGCACTCTTTCTAACTTGTTCTCAATTCCAGTTTCAAAGACATAAATTACTCTGTAAAACTAGTGGAACTCATAACCATCTATTGGACTGAGTACAGAGTCCCCAATGGAGGAGCTAGAGAAAGGACCTAAGTAGCTGAAGGGGTTTGCAGCCCCATAACAGGAGCAATGATACCAACCAGTACCCCCAGAGCTCCAGGGACTAAACCATCAACCAAAGAGTACACAAGGAGGGACTCGAGACTTCAGCTGCATATGTAGCAGAGGATGGCCTTGTGGGACATCAATGAGAGGAGAGGCCCTTGGCCTTGTGAAGACTCAGTGTAGGGAAATGCCAGGACAGAGAAGAGGGTTAGTGAGCAGGGGAGGAGGGGGATGGGATGGGATGGTTTTGGAGGGGAAATGAGGAAAGGAGATAAAATTTGAAATGTAAATAAAGAAAATATCTAATAAAAATGAAAACAAAAAAAGTAAAACTTAGAAGACAAATATTCATCCATACCAGGTACATACTGCAACCTATTTGAATGGTTAAGAGTCATGCAATCATTAAGAAATTTAAGCAAGAAATTAAACACGGAGGCTATACACACATGCTCTTTAGTTCTTACTGCTTAACCATAGCAAGAATAAAAACATTAGCTTTAAAGCATTGAAGGTTAGGAATAAATAGAACAGACCTTTGATGTTGATTTTAATGGTTTTATTAGCATATGTTAATTATACACAGTACTGAGTTTTATCCACAAACTTTTCTACATGTATGTAATATATTTCGATCTTGTTTGTCCCTGTTTTCCTTTCTTACTCCTCTTCCATCCCTATTCATCTCCTTCCTCTCCCAAGGTATACTCTCTTCTGCTTTCATGTGACCTGGTGAATTTCATTAGGGTTCCTGATACATGTATGGGTGGTGTGGGGGTTATTTATAGGTGCATGTGCATATATCAGTGGCTGTATCAGTTAAGAAAATGTCTCTTCACCATCAACCATCATCTGTGTGTAAATTCTCATGGAAGGAGAAGATAACTTTATAGTTTTTTTAAATACATAATATAATCAATAAATGTAGTGAAATGGGAGAAGCAATGGGTTCAGAACAAATGTTCCAAACTCTAAGAAAAAATGCAGTATGCCACATGCAGAAATATCACTATAGCATCAGCCAGCACCAGAGATGCCTTTCATACCTGCTGAGTGTGTGTCTCTATCAAGGGCATGGATGCCACAGTCTGCAGAGTCACTGGAGATCTTTCTTCACCCTACCTCAGAATGAGGTCTGAGTTGACAGCCAGTGAGTCATATGATGTTACAGTCAGCCATCAGTCATATGATTCTCCCTCAATAATGGAGGTGGAGGCTACAGTCAGTCATCAGTCATATGACCCCTATAAAGGCACCTGCCAAGAACATCCCATAGTTTTTCCTTCCTGACTATTGGAACTTTTGGTCTGATGTGGCATCTACATTCCTTACCATAAAAGATAGGCACAGGGCCTCTGTCTTATGTGGGTAAGATGTCCATTCTGAACTCACCTTTGCTCTGTTCTAAGGCTGGTTTTTCCAGAGCTGAATTCCAGATTGGAAAATTTAGAGCCGTGTTTGTCAATATATAAATATTCAATCAAGGATTTTAGTCCATCAGTGCAATTTAGCTCAACCCATTCCAAAGTTGAAGATAAGGACAACAAGGCTTGACAGACATGCAGAGAAAAGACAAAGGCAATAACCCCAAATGAGACAGGGGTCTACTTAGTCCTAAAATGACTCCTACAGATGTTCACAGTGTGATGAGCTTCATCGCCCGCCCAGTGAGTGGCAATTCCATCTGTGATTCAAAAACAGGGTAAAGAGCGGCATCAGTCACAGTGCCTCTCCTGCTAACAGTGAAGATCCTATTGTGCCATTGTGTTCCATCATGTCATCCTTACATGGCACATACTCAATAAACACTTACTGAATGAGTAATCATGTGTCCACTTAATGAAAATGAAGTCTCATGAACTAAAAGTCCACGCTGGAAGAAGTCTCCACTTCACTTTCATAGTCACAGAAACAATCTTAGAAGACAATCTTAGAGCTGTCATGTTGATTGACACCTTGACATGACAGAAACTGACCAGTTGAGAGAAAATCCTATAAAGCTACTGTAAATCCTTTATAAGATCACAAAGGCTATCAATATATTAAATACCACACTGTAGAATAAAGATAAGAACTTATAAGGGCTATAAGATAAACAGTTTTCATTTGCACATAATCTCTTCCAAATAGAGCCATACTTTTCTCAAGAATGAATAATTTATTGAATGAATGAATGAATGAATGAATGAATGAATAAGAAAGAAAGAAAACTGGCTGCTCTTATATAGGAATCAGGTTGAGTTCCCAGCATCTACACTGTGGCTCATGACCTGTCATCTGCCAGCTTTATCTCTAAGGAATTTCAGGCCTATTCTAGGAGCCCCTGACTCAGTCTTAGTTCTCTAAACATATTTGATACTGTGGTATAACAGCTATTAACTACTACTCTTCAGAAACACTTCAGAGAGATTCCAAAATCTTTATCCAGGATGAGTTATCACACTTTTCCTTGCAGAAAGATGTATTGTTAGAGTGTCACAGCCACTAGAACTTGATGGCACTCTCCTATGAATTTGTAAAATATTCCTACAATGGTTCACTTGCATATGTAGGAGTGGTTATTTCCTAATAGCTTGTTATCCAAGCTCATATTTGAGATCATAAACCACTTCTTATAGGCATTGTCTCATGCCCTGTAGTCAGGGGTATGAGGTAGATTTGCTGGGTTAACATTTCAGATCTATGAACTCTTATTTGTTAATCCACAGCAATGTGTGGGGACAGTGACAGAGCATGCCTTGTCAGGTCATCCAGGTGAATAACTTATACAAATAAATCACTCACATCATTGTATAATACACAATGAATATAAAATATATATTAGCTCTTATAATGCGCAGGCTTGGGTCTGCAAGAGAGTTTTGTTTGGAGACTGATGGGACACTATTCAAGGAGTCATTTCTGCCTTACCATGGTCTTTAATAGATGTGAGAATTAGGAAACTGAGCAGGAAATAATAACAGCAATGGCCAGCCCTGCTCTCCTATCACCTCAGCAGTTAAGTAAACATACACATCTTTGCTCATCATCTGTTAAAATAGGACTGCAGGCTTAACCTTTATTGGAATTACTTCTCAGAGACAATGCAGATTTCCCTATTTCTTATACATGTGTTTATGGCTTTATTACACACACACACACACACACACACACACACACACACACACACACCACATACACACAATTGTCTTGAAAGTCTCTAGGATAAAAACAGCACCCAAAGAAAGCCTTGAAGAGTTGTGTTTCTGATAAGAGTGGTAAAAGATGTAGGAGGGTAAGAGTGCCCACTGGACACCACAGGCTAACCAACAACAAGCCCATTGCCAGGGATTGGCTACCTCTTTTGAAGTTGTTGGCAAGTGAGGTTCCACAGATCACCAACATTACAGGCTATTACCATCACTCTTAACTTCCCTCCAGAACGACATGGTAATATCCCATTACTGGATGCACTATATATTCAAGCCATAGAAGACAGAAAACCAAGCTGGAAGTCTTATCCCTACTGTGTAGCTTTCATAGCGCTGGAAGGTGCTAGACATGCTACCAGAAAAGAAGTACTCAGTCTCGCACAGTTTTAGACCCTGCAAACTGCAGTAGAGACCAGACCAGCAAGATATGCCCACTGCTGCAACAGTGCTATGAAACATCATAGAGTAACTAACCAATTCTGATTCAAGTTAAGTCCTGCTTTACAAGATGAAACTTATCACAGGCACCAAGAACTTATGACTACACAGATCATATATCCTAGGGGAAAATGTAATTTTAGTTTTCTGCTAAATGGACATAGTTTTAAACAAACTCCTAAGAATTTACTAGATTACACCTTCACTGGAGAAGCTTTACAGTTGATGGTGATGGTCAATGTGTAGAGAATGTCATAGTGCAGAATATTCAGGCCTAAATAAATAAGGCATCTATATCATACTCTCATCCCACAAGGCTCAGAGATAATTGCACAGGACAGGAAAGATTATAAGATCCAGACCCAGTAGCTGACTATAAGGAAATAGTATTTCCTGAACACAAGAAGGGCTGTTGCACTTAAGCTTCTGTACTAAACATCTATAAACTGATTTTCTTATCATTGTTCCCTAAACAGTACAACCTAACTTCTTATGTGCCATTTATACTGTGTTATGGATTGTAAATAGTTTAAATGGTAAAGTACAAGAAGTTATCCAGTTATATTCAAACACAAACCTACTTTAAGTAAAGAGACTGGGACACTTATAGAGTTTGACATCTGTGGAATGTCCCAGATTCAGTGCTCCACTGACAGAGTGGACCATCTCCATAGAACAAGACAGTAACAGCTAAGTTGTTAAGCATTTTGCCAATGAACTCAGTTCCATATGTGGAATCAAAAAACAACTCCTAAAACTTAAGGTTGGATTCACAGGTGGCTCAGTGCATAAATTTAAAATCGGGCAGCAGAATGGACTGTGGTAAGAATTAGATTAAGGTATGTGTATATAACTCTGGTTTTTGGAACAATAACGTGTAATTTAAATGGGCATTGACCTCTGAAAAAGGCTTTTGGACCTCATGTTAAACTCCTGGGATGCTGCAGCATGTTAGTATATACCTACTGGGTTAAAATCAGTAAGTTAACCCTGCTGTCGATTCTGCCTCTGCCATATGCTTGCTCTCTCTCTCTCTCTCTCTCTCTCTCTCTCTCTCTCTCTCTCTCTCTCTCTCTCTCTCTCTCTCTCTGTGTGTGTGTGTGTGTGTGTGTTCAGAAGTGGAGGTGGACTTGCCCATGGCATTGTGATCATTAACAAAGGAGCACATTTTAGAGGATTCAATCTAACCATTGAAGTCTCAAGGGCAGCATGATTGAGGTCATAAAGAGAGACCATGAACAGGACTCTCCCAACCCTTTCTAACTTAGACAATGGTGAAGTGAGACATGTGCCATGTCATGTAAAGTTGTTCAAGTCCCTGAGCCACCAGCTGGGTCCTGATTCTCCATCAGAGTGCCTACATGAGAACAGACCCGTCAACACCGTGCTTCTACCTAGAGTTCAGTATTTAACCTGCATAGTACAGGAGGATGCGGTTGCTCTTGGGCCCTACTAAGTCTGTGGCAATTTGGTACATAGTAACAACCTATAACGAACTCCACACACTCAAAGAAAGTCAGCCAGGGCTTTCTGGGATAAAGGCACTGATGTCATTGGTGGCCACAGGGTTCACTACACTTTGTGGCTCTGCCTCCACACATGTGTTGTACTTTCTATATAATTTTCAATGACAGTAGCAGATATAAAAGTGCTCATGGTGTAATTTATGAAGTTGCTGAGGTCATTAATCCTTCTGAATAATACAAGTAATTTCCAGGAAAAAAATGAACACTCCTTTATGAGAATGTACTAAAAATATATCAGTTAATGCAATTCTGGAATGTGTTCTTAGAGCACAGAGGTAATAGAATCTGAAGGTACAGTAAGAGAAGGGGTAGTAGGAAAGATGAAATTATGGAAGTCGGCTGCCGAGATTATTCTAAAAGGGTTCAGAAGCAAATAAAACAACCAGTAAATAAAAAACTCACTTTCCCAGTATTCTTCTTTGACATTTTCTTAGTCTTCCAGCTAGCAGTAAGGAAAAGCTCAGTCCACAGTCATTTATTTCTTTCCTCATTGTCATCTGTTATGTATATTTCCATCATGTATTTGCTCAGGAGACAGCAATTGTACCCCATCTGATCAATTAGCAAAACCCTTTCTACTTCCAAAAGTGTACAGTTCATTGTGGAAACAAAAGAATAAACAGGCAATTTTAATAACGGCTAGCAAGTGCTACATGAGGCACAAATGCAGGGTGCTATTTGTCATCATTGTGAGAAAAAATTGTCCGAAGCAAGACGCTAGAAATTGGATTAAGTCTGAATATCAGTTTCATGAGAGTAGGTAGGGGTAAGTCTGAAGCTATAAGCAGAAATCACAGGCTAGAAGTACTCTTATTCTGCAAAAATAATTTGCATTCTAGCTGTGAGAAGAATCAGACTCTTGAAAGGAATAGAGTTCTGCAATATATTTAAATATCTAATTTTAAAATTCTGCTTCTAGAATTCCACCCCCATATATGTCATTTTACTATTTACCACTCCATTAACCATCAAAACCTAAAAACCAAGTCTTTCATACTTTGCACAACAGAAAGCGCTGGGTTAGGATTCCTGAGGCCCACACAGTTGCCTACCTGGAGGCAAGCTGTGCTTTGTGGAAGTCTCACTTTGCTGCTGAGAGGAGGATTCAGGCAGCATGAGTCACATGGAAGTTCTGCTGTCCAGCATGGCCATCAGATCAGCAGATTTCCCAGAACCCACTATGAGGCTTGGTGATGCATGCTGACATCTCTTTAAGGAAGGGGAGGATGGAGGGTCATTGAATCTTCTGTTTGCCCTTGGCTACATAAGGTGAGATATTTAAAGGAGGTATTCCATCTATGCAGCTGTAGGGAGGGTATGATCTATGTAGCAACTTACTTTGGGTTATTATTTAGACCTTTAGGAGGAAATAGGTAATTGTCTATATCTCCCCAAGGAAGGGATTCTTACAAATTCTAAAGGATTGAACCTACACAGACACACACACACACACACACACACACACACACACACACACACACAATCAACAGGTAATAGATGTTCCTTATTAAGTGCTGGGTTATATAATCATTGGGAGGCATTCCTCAAAGTTGAGAATAAAGAAAACTGGTGCCTTTTTTTTATTAAAATGCAGAAATAAGAAAAACTTCATATTGTTTTGTCCCAAGCTATGCAAGCTGTTGACAACAGACACCCCACCCCACAAGGACAATATCCAATATCAGTGTGGTGAATTACAAATTAAAGAAATGAGAAAACAAGAGAGATGCTCAAGAAAAGTAGATTAGTAATGTTATTAATTAAAAGAGGAAATCAGTAAACTCTAAATCACTGAGAATATGAGTGAAACCAAAAGTTGATCCTTTCAAAGATCATTGAAATGAACAGAACTTAACCAGACTGGGAGAGAATACTGAGAAAGATGGGTGTTATGCTCATGAACCATGAAGGAAGCCAACACTGATGTCTCACTAAAGAGAATGGTTACTAAGCAAGCATATGCTGGTGAACTTGGTGATTCAGAGCAAATGGATACAGTCTTTGAACAACAAGAGGAAGTAGAAAGCCTGCTCATTCAATGCATTTCAAATGCAAGAAACCAAATCTCAAATTAAATGTAGGTGTGTATACATATTCAACTTTTCTAATTCTTTCTGAAAGCTTATAGGACTACTTCCTAATTCATTATATGAAAATACTATTACATCAACATCACAACAAATGACATAAGATGCCAACCACAAACAGACACATGAATACCTTTGAATAAATACATGACAATAACCAACACTGAGTAAAAATGATATCAGACTGTGGTTTATCTGAAAGAAAAATTTAGACAATGTGATTCACTATACCACAACCACCAACAACAAAATGACTATATTTACAAAAGTTATTGAAAGAATTCAGTATTTAAGTAAAATATATATATATATATATATATATATATATATATATATATATATATATCAGAAAATGAAAGAGAACTTTCTGAACTTGATGGTGTCTATGAATAAATTTCATCTTTCCTAGGATGTAATGGTGAGAGGATAAATGTTTTCCATCTACTCTGATAAATTACATGGATCCACTCTGAACCTACTCACATTGTACATAAAAGAAGTAATAGTCTCTGTTGAATACTATTTGAAAATTAATTCAGTAAATGTCCTAGAAGGAAATGAAGGGAGATCACTGCGCCTTTGGGTTGGGCGAGGAGATCTGTCATAAACACCAAACACACAATACACCTGAGAGATATTGATAATCCGGATTCTATCACAATTAAATAAAACTTGCTTTGGAAAGGACTCAATTAATTAACATCCAAGACATAAAAGGAGAGAACATATTGGTGACTCACAATGTCAGACAAATGTCAGAGACATCACAAACTTTAGGACATGTATTCACAATATTGACTAAAACATCACATAAGAAAAGCTACAGACCTCAGTTTAAATTATGTTGATTTAGCCATGTGCCTGTGTAGTAGATTCTTTTTAAGGTACATGACTTCACTAGCCCTACATAGTGGGTAAGGTCTCCAAGAATTATATTTCTTTTATTGAGAAGGCCATAAGTCCCGTTAGACAGAGGTGAGTTACCACCAGCGTATGCTACTTCCTGTGTCTTTACCAATATCTTACCATGTTGGTCATTGTTATGGTTCATAGATATTGTAGATAAATTGATTGCTTCCCTCCCTTTGAAGTCTATACAGTATTTTCTGGGTCTATAGAAGCTACACTGCAGAAAGGAGGTTTTCAGGTCAGATCCAGTTAAAAATCAATTAAAAACCATGTCTTCAGCAACAGGGCCTCAACCCCTTAAACCCTGACAAGCAACCAAGGGAATCGCATAAAGTTTATATTGTTTTGGAAGGCACTTGAACAACCCTAACCAAACATCGAGAAGGACATTTTCTCACGCCTGACACTGGGGGTTTGTTAGTCTGTGGCTCTTTGGGGAAGCATTATTAACTTAAGAAATTAACTTTTTTTTTTTTTTTTTTTTTTCGAGACAGGGTTTCTCTGTGTAGCTCTGGCTGTTCTGGAACTCACTTTGTAGACCAGGCTGACCTTGAACTCAGAAACCCAGCTGCCTTTGCCTCCCAAGTGCTGGGATTAAAGATTCCACCACCCAGCTAGAAATTAACTTCTTTTAATGCACACACACACACACACACACACACACACACACACACAGAGAGAGAGAGGGAGAGAGAGAGAGAGAGAGAGAGAGAGAGAGAGACAGAAACACAGAGATACAGAGAGACTTAA
>NC_034593.1:144010674-144044258 GCF_900095145.1 Mus pahari | reverse complement strand
CTGACCTTGAACTCAGAAACCCAGCTGCCTTTGCCTCCCAAGTGCTGGGATTAAAGATTCCACCACCCAGCTAGAAATTAACTTCTTTTAATGCAGAGAGAGAGAGAGAGAGAAAGACAGACAGACAGACAGACAGAGACAGAAAGAGACAGAGACACAGAGACAGAGAGACAGAGACAGAAACACAGAGATACAGAGAGACTTAATGTATCATGAATAAATTTAGACCAGCATAATTTTTTACTACATTCCAAATCTTATCTTCATGCCCATGGAGAAGTATAGCTACTACCCCTCACCAAAGCAGCCATTCTTTACAGCAATTAAAAACCACAACTGGCACAATGCAGAGATCAGTGGACTGTGGGAGCACAGCTCCTACAGATACATCTATATCACAGCCCCTGCATCTGTGGAAGGAAAAGAGGCTATTAATTTGAGAGTTGGAAGTCATGGAAGAAGTTGGAGTGAGGGAACCTGAGAGAGCTGGGGTGGGGGTGGGGATAGGGACAAGGGAAATGATTTAACTATATTCTAATTAAAAATGTATAAAGAACCCAATATTTTTTCAAGTAAATAAAAATTTAATGTCTCCGTAGAAACAGTTAAGAGATGGGTAATATATTAGAGCAAGTTTTAAAAACCAAGATGGTATTTATACATTGCAAGGTAAATATGTTTATTGATAGAAGTTCAGATCACCAATCATTCTGAAATTATGTCAAGGACAAGAAAATGCACTGCAAGTATTTTTTGAAAGATTCAAAGAGCAGACAAGAGGGATAACATCTTTAGACCGTAGAACTCTTCTACATCATTGGGGTGAAGTCACCTTGGAAGTCTGACACTTACAGGTCATTTAGCACCTTCACCCCAATATCAGCAGAAGCCTTAATAGTTAAACAAACCATATATGAGGGAACAGTAACAATACGGATAATTGACGAACTGCCCAGATTCAACCCGGTTGTGCTAAGGAACTGTGCTGCCTCCCTTTCCCAGCCAATGCTCTATCATTTAACTGAACAATTATCCACATAAATATATCATGGATGGGCTACACATGATGTCATTTCATTTACATAACATCTTGGAAATTAGAAAAGTATCAGAATAGGCTCACTGACACTAGAGCAGGACGTCACGGGGCAATTTTCTGACAGCAACACGCAAGCGTTTCCATTAGATAGGTGAGTGTGTAACTGTACCTTTGTTGAAAGCCACAAACACACTCTCTTCAAAGGTAACTTTAATCAGGCACAGGTTATAGGGATACCACTGCATACCCACTAACATCCTACATGGGAAGGGTTGGGACTTCAAATGTTGGTGAGGATGAAGAATTCATCACATAGCTCCCCTGCCTCAGTCCCATTGGTCCCAATGGCAGGGAGGGCATTTTTAGTATTCAAATTGATTTTTGACTAACCATGTTTTAGAAGTTCTACAGAGGTGACATGAATTACAACCTATGCCAGTAGCTGTTGCCTCATGGTACCGTCCTGCTGAATTAGCTTTGTGACCCAGGGCTCTATGTGAGTGATGTACTCTGCCCTTCATGGTCTGCCTAGATAATAGAACCCGAATTCTCAGTTGTTTTATTTGTATCATAAGTTCATGTAGAGAAATACAACTACTGGGGGATTGCCTGTAGGAAATCCACTCACTTCTTTACCTATTTTAAATTTTCTTTTCAACGTATTAGAAAACCGTGGCCTCTGTGTGCCTTACTTAGGGACATTTTAAAATTGTCTTTAATAGTTGGATATAGTGACACACACCCTCCAGCCCAGTATTCAGAGGAAAGAACTGGGTTATTAACATTTGAGGTCAGTCTATAGTATATAGTGATAGTACATAGTGAATATAAGATCATCCCGAGAGATACAGCAAGATACTGCTTCAGAAAGTAAATGAATGAAACCAAGATCTGGAGCTGTAGCCCCACGCTACACTGCTCTTGCCACAAACACAGAGTTCTGGGCTCTATGATTAGCACTGAAACAAGTAAAGAAGAGCCCAATTTACTGTTATTTTAAAACAGGATGTCCCCATGTAGCCCAGGCAGGCCCCAAACTAGCTCAGCCCAGCCAAGAACTTTTCTTATTTTCTGAGACACCTACTCTCATTGAACCTCAGGCTGTCCAATTGAGCTAGGCTGCCAAGCAGGTCCAAGATACCCATGTCCTCATCTCTTTCCTCGGTGCGAGCTTATAAATCTATACTACGCACTACTGCATCTGAGTCTACATGTTCATGCTGAGCATCAGACTCAGGCCCACAGGTACTTAGAACCACCTTCCCCACCACTTAGTTAAAATTTAACTTCTATGGTCACTTTCTTCAAATGGACAAGGCTAATGTTTATTGTATAGTGCTGTTATAGACACTAAGTTTGAGATTATCATGAGGCCCTGAGTAAAATATCAATAAAATTAAAATTTTTATTGAGATAAATGCATTGACAAAATTAAGATTGTACTTGATGCAGTTTTTGTGCATTGGCTATGGTATTTTACATAGAATTTGATATCTGTCCCCAAACCTGGGCCAGAAAAGCAGTTTAATGGTCCTAAATTCATGCCAATGTGTAGTGGAAACTTAAGGGTTCTTTGGGAAGTCATTTGGATGGTGTTTTGCTGGGGCAAACATGTGAAGGAACATTTCCTTAAAGGGGACACAGGTGTGAAAGGTTAAGGCAGACTTGTGAAGGAACCTTTCATTGAAGCAGACACAGGAGAAAGGATGTTCTGCTAAAACAAGCACATAAAAGGACATGTGATGGAAGATACTTAACTAACAGCACACACATATTGGTCTGCCCTACATCGTGTAGTTGAGCTGCATTTATCAGGGCTCCATAGAGAGAAACACACTAAAACCCTTCTGCCGGTGTGCAGCAGTATCTTGCTGCTTCCATGGACTCCAGCTGATTAGCACAGTGATGTCAGCTGAGACAGGTGCGTGCTCATGCTGAGGCAAGACCCTTGGAGGACATATAAATAGGACCTGAGGACTGTGACGGAGCCTGAGCTAGGCTTGCTTAGAGAGCTAGCTGTGTAATTCTTGTGGGTCTCACATATGCACTGAGGGAGACACAGCTGAGAACTTCTGGTATTCCTCCTGGTCCCTTCTGCTGATGTGAGCCGAGGCTGAGCCTGGCTGTCTCTGCTAGGCCATATCACTGCTGTTGCTAACCAGACTCTACCAAACTGGACTGACTGCTGATATATCCGTGAGATGTTTGCAAGTGGAATGAGCTGCCACTGCCAACCTGTGAACTGAACTGCAGATTTCTAAACAACACAAATGTGAGTTGTTCCAAAGATCCTTTCTAAACATGTCCACCCCCACCCCCACCCCTGACACTCACTCTCTCTCTCTCTCTCTCCCTCTCTCCCTCCCTCCCTCCCTCCCTCCCATATCCTTTCTTTCCTACCCTATGGTGTGTGGTGGGCTAAAAAGGAGGTTAAAAATAAATATTGAAAAAAATTAAAGTTACACCAAGGCCAACTGAGTACAAAGTATCCTCTAACTCCAGATCCTGAAATCCTCCTGCCTCAACTTTCTTAGTGCTGGGGTGACTGGCATGAAATTCATACAGTTTTTTTTTTCTGGGTTTAAGTAAAACTTCTGACATGAAGAATATATTCATTGTATATTTTTATGTTCCTGAAATTCTTGATGTTTTAAGTGTTCTTGTGGCTGAAAGCATCTTTTGTTACAGCCCTTGTTTAACATGAACATATCTAACAATGATGTTGAACTATGAGCCTGCTCATAGGTACTTCCCTTAAGTCCTGGCCAAACACTCTGTGAGCTGGTAAAATTACCAACTTTAACTCAACAGACACATTTGTTGCCCAAGGGTCTTTAGGAAGAGAAGGATTGACAAAATCAACTAGATTCATATCTCTGATGTTTGATTTTTTAAAACCAAATATATGATTGTATGATTTCCAAACTTCACATTTGTTGTAATTTATATAAATGCGAGCATAGTTATTTACAGCCTTTCTGCTTCTATATTCCTTTGCTTCTAAAATCAACTATTAAAATGATTTGCTTGGATTTCTGAGTTTGCTCTGTTAGCAAAACACTTGCCATGTAGGAAGGAGGACCTAGATGCCCATACCCATGTAAAAAGTCAGTTATTGCAGCTCATGCTCATAATCTCAGCACTGGAAAGTTAGAGAAGGGTAGCCCAGAAACTCCCTTGCTAGTCAGTACATCCTGACTCGCTAGTCAGTACAGCCTGACTGGTGAGCTCAGAGGTCAGAGAGAGACCCAGCCTCAAAACATGAAAAGCAATAGAGGAGGACACCTGACTTTGCCTTCTGGCCTCATGTGCATATATGTGCATGTTTATACACACACACACACACACACACACACACCACACACATACACGTACACATACACAGTGAAACTTTAACCTCCCTTGAAACCCACTACCCACCAGTGGCAGTGGAAAACAAAGGATATGGGTGAAGTGGACCTGTTTAGAAAGGTTCTTTGGAGCAATACCAATCTGTGTTGTCTGGAAATCTGCAGTTCAGTTCACAGGTTAGCAGTGGCAGCACTTCACAGACACACCAGCAGTCTAGTTCGATAGAGTGGGGATAGCAAACACCAATCAGGAGCGGTGGCACTACCTAGCAGGGAGGGCCAGGCCTTAGCCTTGGCACAAATCAGCAGGACAGACAGGGCCAATAGGAACACCAGGAAAGGTTTTCAGCTGTGCCTCTCTCATGGAAGCAAAAATCAACAAGACTCGAGACCATCAAGCATTGCACTGTTGGCTCTATAAGCAAGCCTAGCTCAGCCTCCATCACTGGTTAAGTTCTCTCTATACTCCCTCCAAACATCATGTGTCCTCCATGGGTCTTGCCTCAGTTGACATCGCTCTGCCAGTCAGCCTGAGTCCATGGAAGCTGCAAGAAAGTGCAGCACACCACCAGAAGGGTTATTTTGGTGCATTTCTCCCTATGGAGTCCGGACAAACAGCTCAAGTAAGCAGTGCAAGTTTGACCATTAGCGAAGAATCCCTCCTCACTCATGCATCCTTTGAAGTACTTGCTTCAGAGGAGCATCCTTTCTCTGTGTCTGCTTCACTGAACCGTTTCTTCACAAGTCTGCCTTAGCCTTTCACCTCTGTCCATTTCAGGAAAACACTCCTCCACATGTTTGCCCCAGCAAAACACCATCCAACAGGACTGACTTTCTAAAGAACACTTAAGCTTCCACTTCAAAACAGGAAATTTAAAAATCTATAAACATATTCTGTTGCTTTTTGTAATGGAGGTCATCAATTGGTTGTCCAAAGAGAAAAGATCCTTTCAATATTGTATGTGAAAAGAAGCCCAGTCAGGTTGGGAGAGAGTATTTATTTATGGTATAACAGGGAACCAAAATCATTAAGATTTTTACACAAGAACACTGATCCTCTCTGAGATTTAAGTAAGTCAATTTATCGTATAAGCTGTGCAGAGAATTTCAGTAACAAAATGTGTGTTTACAACCTCTTCTTCACAGACTACAGGCCACACTATGGGCACTACCTTTCTTTTAAAACCCAGTCCTTTATTCTCACACCACCCTTGGGGATTATGCAGCCTGACTGCAAAGATGGGCACAGACTCTCTCTAGGTTGTACCTGACACTTTAAAAGGTGACAGTGGGTGGTGGTCAGCTATTTCTAAATACTAGTGCTAAGCAATTCTGTCCCACTCATTACTGAGGAACATAGAACATAAAGGTGAAGGAGGTCCCTGAGTGCTGTCACCACAGCACAAAACAACCAAGAGAAAACACAAGTCCTTTACAGGGGTCAGTGACACATGGATGTATGCTTATATGTGCACATGCTTGTGGTATGTGTGTGTGTGTGTGTGTGTGTGTGTGTGCATGCACTGACTTGCAGTGTCTATAGTGCCTTAGGCTTCAGGATATCAGCAGCAATCTGCTCAAGATGACTTCAGTGCCTTAGGCTTCAGGATATCAGCAGCAATCTGCTCAAGATGACTTCTGTCTTTGGTCTCTCCAGTGGCCTCTTCCCCAGTTTCCTCAGATGTGTGGTACTACACAGGGTTTAATCTAGTGACCGGAAGTGGTGAGGGGCACAGTGTTGGAGAGTTGAGCATCAGGTTGGAGACACCTTGTGAAGCCTGCGAGGAAATGGCTTAGAGAAAATAGCAGCAGGTGTGTGTTGGACTGTACAGAGGAGCAAGAAGGAACATGGGAGATATGTGAGCCACGAGTGGGTGGAAGACAGTTCACATGCATCTGTTACCAGGGTAAAAAGTTGTTCAGATTGCTCGGTATGTTTTCACTGTGTGCCTTGTTTTATATTTTGGGCAGATAAACCAAGCAGCAGACCAGGCCAAGGTGTTCCACGTGGGAGAGGTTTATTATGCGGGAGTGGGGGAGCAGCGAAGCGGGTAGAAGGGTAGAGAAGAGCAGAGAGAGAGAGAGAGAGGAGGAGTTGGCTTCCTCTCTTATACAGAAAATGACGTCACACCAGTGAGGGCGGGAACTGAGCCAAGTGGATTGTGGGATAGAAGGTCATTGTCCTGGCAACACAGGTCAAGGGTCACATGGCTAGGCGGGGCTTGCAGTATCCTGGTGCTAACACCTTGTAATATGGAATTTGTTTGATGGGTATAGTTTCTAAAAGATTCTTGGCTGTGTCCTGTATGCATCTGAGTTACTTGAAAACAGGGATTTTAAGATTTTTTTTTTTCCTAGTGGGAACAACAGAAAGGTCAATCTAGACCTAGGCATTCCCCCATCCTACACTGAGTGATAAAATTTAAACCCTGCTGTGAGTTTCCTCCCCAACCTTTGTCAGTGAAAGAGGTCACTCTGCAGGTGTCTGTCTGTCCACCTCAACCCCTGCTTCCCACCTCTGTCCTGCTGTGTCTTTTCTGCAAGTGTTCTCTGAAGTCTGTCCCTCCCCCATCCTATCTTCCCCTCAGAGAGCCTCAGGGGTCTGCCTGTGTCTTCTTGCCTCACAAGCTCTCGGCACAGGAAGCTGTGTCCTCATTTTTCCCCCTGTTTCTATGGAACCACCATCGTTCACTGCTAAGTAAGTTTTCAGTGTTTCCCAAACTGTTGTTTTAGATGCTTGGTCAACTTTGTGGTTACTTGATTGAAAATTATACACAGTTTGTGTTATTTCTTGGCTGGGAACACAAGTCAGGCTGTTTTGAAAAGATGCAGCCAAGGGAGGTTTCTCAACCAGCCACAAAAGCTTCAATTCAATATGGGTCAGACCTGTACGCTTGGTCTTAAGGGACGATATGAGGCTCTTTGTATAGATAATCTTTTCTCCCAGTGTCCTCTTTTCAGGGATTCCTTCCTAGGAATGCAGCCCCAACATGATGGTCCTGAGGCGAGCTCAGGAAGTGGGCCCGCCACTTGCCACCTACCAGCTCTTTCCATGATTCTTTTAGTTCCCTGCTTCGTCTTTTGTTAGGAACACGTAATTGTATCATAAATAAAGTGATTATGATAAGCTTTGGTCTAATTGCTTTTTATTTCAAATGAAATAAAAACATTGTTTGAAAAACAATGTTTGAGACTGGAGCGATGGCCCAGGGGTTAAGTAAGACCATGTGCTGCTCTGGCAAATGACCAGAGATATGTTCCCAGCACCAGATCAGATGGCCTACAACCATTGAAAACTCCAGGTGATTGGATAACTCTGGCCTGCACTCACATGTGCACACAGACACACACTGAAAAGTAATAAAAATGTCTTTTACAACACAATGGTCATTTGTTCAGGATTTCTGAAAATGTAACTTCTAGAGCCCATTGTCTGAGATCCTTTGTCATTGTCATTATCTCTTGTGGGATGCTGGTCAGAGTTCATATTCCTTTCTGATACATCCCTTAATTAGTATGGAGTACAGTACAGTTTTAATAGTTTTGAAGCTTTGGAGAATATGCCAAAGGAGGCTAGTATCTCTGGTCTCACTACAAGAATAGGAGAGCTGACACTATCTATTCAAACTCCTCATCTAATAAACGGCATTTGCTTTTGTGTCTGTCACCATTGCAATTAAAAAAAAAAAAAAAAAGTAAAAGAAGTGCTGTCATCAGCAAGTGGACATGTGCTGAAGAAGTTATCGAAGACAGCATCTGAGTACTGATGTTTGAGCCTAACGTCTGTTGCTGTGGGTTCGTGGACTTGGTATTTAGGAGACGTAGATAGTACTTACAGGATCTTTATTGAACTACAGCTGTTTCTGTCAGGCGTTAGCTGGAATGTGTTTTTGTTCCTTATGAAACCCAGACTCTGAGTGATTCTTTTATATTTTTTGTCAGTAATCATACAGTGTGGGCTTTTTCCTCTTGTCTAGTTTTGGAGCAAGCAGAAAGCCATTTCTGAGCCCCTCTGTCTGAGTTCTGCTCAACCACAGATACAGTGAGCATGAAAAGTATGATGCGACATCAGTACTGACTATGGATTTCTTCCTATAAAAATTTTATTGTAATTTTTATGTATGTGTGCTCATGTGTGTGCCGTTATAGGTGGTTGTGAGCATCCAGCTGTGCTGGAGACTGGACTCTGGTTCTCTGCAAAAGCAGCATATGCTCTTATCTGCCCAGATGCCTCTCCAGCACCCATGATGCTCTCCTATGAGACAGAATCTCAGTGTATATTACTTAATGCCAAAGGGTATGCATTGTCTTAGTCACCAAATCAGAACCAGAAGTTAGAAGCTCACCCGTGTAGCTCAGATGCTGGTCGGAGTTCACGAGGGTCATGTGTTTTGGTAATGTTTTCTCTGCGTTAGGTTGGTTAGGTAGAATGCTAAAGGAAATTCCTTGTGCTTTCCCCTCCTGTAATGGCTTTGATCTTAGAAGGACTCAGTCCCTACACCCCTTCATATTCTTTCTCCCTCTCATTTCTGCATATATGTATTATGTGCATGTGACATGCATGCAATATGCATGTAGGTATTTAGACCCTTAGGATACATTCAAGATATGCTGAAAAGATACAGAAAACCAGTAAATTAAGGATTCCCTAGCTCCAAGAAGGATTGGGTCTGCCCTCACTTCAACCATCTGGTGAGAGGTTAGGGGGGATGTAAGTTTTAAACATTAAGCCACTCGGGGAAACATCAAGAGACACCACTACCCATCACAACCTCAACAGGATCATAAACACATCTGAAAGATCCGTTACCCTACACAAAGCATACGGCCACAAAATCCTGCTAGCATGTGTTGTGGTGTAAGAAGAGCCAGCCATAAATTCATAAATGTATGCAGCTCTCAGAGGGAGCCATTGTGGAGAGGAAGGCATGGTTTGTTCAATCTGGAGGATACACATGTACTCGTGGCATTTCTGGGTGACAGGAGAAGCCAGTGCTCCTCTTCACTTGTGCTCGTCGGCAGTTCTGTGCCTTGAGTCTTGAACAGAGCAGAGTTCTGGGTGCATGTTGGTGTGTGAAGAGGAGCCCTCGTTGGTATGAAAACACTGGCAGTGACAAGACTGGCCTGGGTTAGAAGGAAACTCAGCTGAGAGACGTGGGCACACTAAGCCAACAGTCACAGCTTGTCTGTGAGGACTGAGCCTGTCTGAAGTCTGTGCAGGGAACTTAGCAAATACTCAGACTCTACAGAGCATGAGCAGAGTCCTCAGTCAGAGTAGCCACATGAGACTCAAAGCTCTAGGTGAGGAGAAGGCACTTGATGTGGGTGCTTAAGGGACCCACAGAGAGCAAAGCTTGGTGCAATGGACCCAATTAGTTTACTGTGCAGCCAGGTTCTGGAAGGAACCCGGAGACAGAGACAATGATGTAGAATGACAGATCAGGTCCCAAGTGGGGTAAAAATGTCAAGGTAGAGTTGAGGACATAGAAGGCAAGACTGACCTTGCCTCAGAGGTAACTGCCCCAGGCAGTCGCTTCCTCTTGGCTTCTTCTCCAGAAATGACTGTTAGAGGCAGGCAAGTGTGGCGACCACAGATCTCTTCCATTAGGACAGATCTACATTTGATGACCTAGGTTTTCACACACGTTCTCAACATGCTTTTATCAATGTTTTATTTTATTTTAAATTCACTATTTACAGCTTTATCACCCTGATCCACACTTGATTTTTAGAGTAGATGCCTGGCTCTAAAGGAATTACATGATCTCTCCGAACTTTATTCCTCTGGTGGGCTGAAAGCATCATCACAAGGAGAAGTTCGGAGTAACTCAGCCATGCCATGTCTCAGTTCACAGGACCAGGCTGCACAGGCAGGCAGTGTGAGTGCCATTTCCTCTAGCTCTTCTCTGTTCTGCCATGCCCTCCTCACTTCCACCTACTGACACTGAGCCGAGCACGACAAGGGGCCACTGAAGTCATCTGCCCTTTCTATGTGGCTGCTCCTTCTCTGAGAGACATCTGACGGAGAGATCATCTGGGAGCCAGGCAAGTCTCACAGCTATACAATGACAGTTGGGGAAGGGTCACTGTACAGCTTGGATAGGGTTTAACACAAGAGAGACTGCAGTTTGCCCTCTGGCTTAAAGATCTACATTATGCACCATGTTAGGTTGCAGCTGCTCAGACTCTTCTTTTCCTTTTGTTCCAGCATCATCCTCATCTCTAGCCCTTTCCAGGTGTGAGATTCCTGCCTCGGGGACCATCCTAGCTGCTGCCTATGTATTGAATGCTTCCTCTGAATACCCGTGTGTCTGAGTCCTTTTCTGTCTCCACATCTGGTCAAATGCCATCTCCTATGCCATGCTACCCTATCTCTCCTACCACTGCTCTCAATCTCACTTCAAGACATTATCACTTCCCCTGCTTTCCCTTCTAACATGCTGTGTGACTCAGTAGCATACTAAGTATCAGCAGCAGCCTTTCTTTCAGCTACATCTACAAGGAAGGAAGGTTTCTCCATTTTATTTACTACCATATTCGGGGCTTTGACTGTAGGCTCTTACACACTTGTAGGATTAATGGAAGGCGTGATTAACTAGAGAAATATGGAACCTCCACATCAGCAACTTATCAAAACTCATTAAAAGAAGAAATGAATAGCTTTAATAAGAATTAAAATTAGATTTTTTTTTTGGTTTGGAGATTATTCATTTGAGAGAGAATCCTACACTAACTTTGAAATCAAATCCGATAAAAGTCCTAAGTGAGGACATGTCTGTAGTAGAGGGCCCACGGGATTCTCTGGGAGACAGACAGAGACTCTATAGTTGAGGGATATGACTTCATTATAAAGTGACACAAGCAACTCTGAATAATAAGTTGGAAACAAAAACTTCATCTTGTAAAGTTTCCGTAGGTTAAATACTATTTGGTCCAACACTAAAGTACTTATGGAAGTGGCCTAGTGTTTGCTTTTCATACTCAGAAAGTTGACAGTGGCATTGTCAAGAACTACATATGATTTTGGAAAAGAGACAAAATCAACCCATGGAAATGGATGGTGCTGCACATCAAAGCCTGAATTCCTTCTGAAGTGGTAACCGTGGTGGATATGATTTTTCAAAAATTTTGTGAGTAAAACTTGCAGGCTGATTTTGTCTCCTGCTTGTATCAGATATCATGGCACAGAGCCGTGTGTGTGTGTGTGTGTGTGTGTGTGTGTGTGTGTGTGTGTAATGACACCGACAAACACAGACATGCACACACACACAGACACATATGCACAGACATATACACACAGACACACACACAGACACATACACAGATACATACATATACAAGACACACAAACACAGACAAACAGAGACACACACACAGATACACACATAGAAACATACACATGTATTTGTGCTGTATAGGAAATATGTAAGGCTTCTCAATCTTTGAAAGTACATCTTTGAGAAGTATTAAGTTTTTCCAAAATGTTATGAAATACACAGTTTTAAATGTAATTATTATGAAAGTTCATTAAATGTAATCAAAAGTTCTCAATTTTAATAAATCTTTTAATATAGTTTATTAGTTAATTATATTTAAAGTTTGGCTTTCTTAAATCATCACCAGCAGGTATGCTACTGGTGTAGAGGAACAGCAACAGCATTGTGTGTGGAATGTGTGTGCCATTGTGTCTATGTGTGTATTTCTGAAAGTCTTTGTGGGGTTATGTGTGTACATGTATAGGGGGTTGTATCTATGCGAAAGCTTGTGTGTTGAGTGTGTGTGTTTGTTGAGTAGTGAATGTGATTGTATCTATGCATGCATTTGTGTTTGCGTATGTGAGAGTGTTGAGTGTGTCTCTGTAATCTAATTATAAAAACTTGAGCATGAAAAAATAAAGATCAGTAACCATTAAGCCTGCTTTTGTCACGATTGGGATTTTTACTTTTGTGTTCCTAAGAAGCACTGGGAATCAGAAAATATAAAACTTCTAAGTTTTGTTCTCTAAAAGAATTATTGATCCAGGAATTTAATAAAGAAAAGATCAAGGTTATAATTCATGTTAATGAAGCCTAAGTCAGGAAGTAACATTGCTATTTGGTCTTTAAGTGGCCACATTCCCCATCCTCCCTCCTGGTTTTGAAACAACTTAAGGAATAGGTAAGATAGGGTAAGCATGCTCTTCCAGGCATCCATGTGTTCTCAGCCATTGTGCCCGCACCAGTATCAGCATCTGCTGCCTGTGGCACCAGCTCCGTGATCACAGGCACCCTGAGGTCTAGAGACATATGTCCCCAGAATTACTCAGGGGATTCTCTATATGGAGCAGAAAAAATGCAACAAATGTACTTTTGTGCTTTTTAAAAAATTAACACAATGCTAATTAGAGATACTTTTGGTTAGAACTATAATCTACATAAAGAACAATAGATTTCTGCTATAGAAACATAAGTTCTTAGGTTTTTTATTTTCTTATTTATTTATATCTATTTTTAGGAAGAAATTTCATTTAAAAATTACAGTGTTTCTTTCTTGGCTCCCACCAGCGGAGCAGGCAAAATTGGATTTCCCTGTAACAATTGCTGCCGGAGTCCTCTGCAGGGACAGGTGGCTATGACATACTGTTTTCATATATAGGATCTTCTGGAGGCTTCTGCTCTGCAGCACACACAATGACACAGCTCTAAGGTATCATCCAGGACTTAAAATCAGGGGGGCAGGCAGGTCAAAGTCATAATGCCTTTGAAATTTTGGTGCTTTACTCTGCATACATGTGAACAAGGGATGTCTCATGTTAGACAATGATAAGACTTCTGCTCTACTCTAATCAGGAAGGTGTCTATAAAACAAGCTCATGTCTCCAGTTTCTATGACACCTGTGTGTCAGTAATTATAAAGAGCTTAAGCTTCACAAATCACTCTAGGGTTCAGTCCTCAGTCCTACCTGTATATCACATGCCCTTCTCCAAGGCTCCAAGTCACAGAAGACAGTGTAGAAAGAGTGGAAAGTGTGAAAGACCTAGAGGTTAGGAAAGGTGGAGTGAAGCACCCTCAGAGGTGAGCTCACAGCAGCTGTGGTTGTCTGCACAAGATAAAGCCAGATAATGTGCTAGCTCACCACTCCCAGCTGAGGCATGGTGGACAATTCTCTTCTGGTGGAGGGAGAGTCAGGTTTGTTACTGGTGTGACTTCTGGTGGGCTGATCATGCCCCAATGGATGGCTTTGCATTCATGCACATGAGAGTGGACTCAGATAAAAAATATATTTAAAAAGATATGAACTTTGGAGAGCAACGTGGGTTGGAGTTCAAAATTTGGAGGGGAGAAGTGAGGAGGCGAAGCTGACCTAAATACATTGTATGTGTGTATAAAATTCTCAAAGCACAAACAAAAACTATTAGATTAAAAAATAGTAAATTAAAAATAGATTTAAAAAGTGAAAAGCAAAGTAATGTAATCATTCAAACATTTCACAGTTCCATCTGAAATTGATGATATCTGGATTTTGTTCTTAAATTGATTACGACTTTACAAATCTGTGAATTAAAAGATGATACGATGATTCAGAAACATGATGTAGAGTTAGAGAATCAGCTATCGTGTATCTTTTATATCGGAAACTCATCATCAACCGGTCTGTTGGATTATATGCTCACAATTTTCTGCTTCAGTCTTGCTAGTGCCATGTGCAACACACAGTATTGATTGCTCTGCGTGTCAGATCCAGGCTCTATGTCACGTGATAGAAATATAAGGCATGACACATTGCTGACCAAATTAGTTGAAAATCTGGAAATGCATGAGAGAGACAGCTTAACGCAACATTTTTCTATGAAATTAAAACTACCAGCTTCAATTTTATTAAAAATCTCTGTCCAGTGTTCCTTTGCTTTGTTTTCATTTGATTTTTTGGTAACAGGAATCTTACCCAGGCCCTAGCATGCCAGTCAAGCCTTTGGCCCTGAGCTGCACTTCCTATTTTCAAGCTGTGGGAGAAGTTCTCATGCCAGCACTGACAGGCTGTGAACAACTCCTGCTCACTGTCCTCACAGGTCTTTGAGGATTTGCTGCTTTCTAGCAGAAATCAAATTCATTTTTCTGATAAATACTTTCGATAGACTTATCCATATTCTGCAACTAAGGATGTGCACTGATATGTCTGAGAAATAATACTCAAGAGTCTTGAGGTTTTCCTTTTTTCACAGAAAGGCCAAAGGCTGCAACATGAGAGGCGAGAGGAGAAAATCCCCAGCAGCAGCAAAAAGTGATTTTATGGAATGTTTCCAACATAAGGTTACAGAGGAAGCCATGCCTAGAGACAAGAGAAACACTGGACTAAGGAGGGGAGAGTCACACAGCCTTACTGCCAATGCCCTTAGGAGCAGTTGGCCATGGGCAACTTGAGGACGGGTGTGCTCAGTTTCTCAACTCCAATATGGTCTCAAGGCAGCTCCTTATTTTTCTGTATTATGCAAAACTGCTGCTGGAATCATGGCTAACACAAGTTTCTGAAATGCTATCAGGTATTCCTAGCACTAAAGATTAGACAAGGTCTTAAAGGGTCAATGTACTTACATTTAATACTGAAATATCTGATACATCTGGTTTTCTTAGAAAGAAAGCATCATCTTTAGGTGAAACTATCAAAATCTGTAAGAGTTCTACAGGGGGTGTGGGTTCCACAGGCACAGTCTACAGATAAGCATTTAGCATCCAGCTTCGGATGTTTTGACTGTGGACTTGAATTGCATACATTAGTCAGAAGAGAGGGAACATTTCCTTGGGGTTTTATCTGTTTTCTGAACACAGTTTGCCCTAGTCCAAACACTCTTTTATTCTTTGCCAGACTTCCCATGTGAGAGCTGTAAATGTCACCTGCCCAGATCCAGTAGACTTTAGGAAAGTAGACCTGATACATTATTGATGCTTCAGCTTGGAGTCACTGACAGGACCTGGGCTCTGAGAATTTTTCAATAAGGCAAACTACCTATGAGTTGTTTGGATGGATAAATAGATGAAAGAGCCAGGGACCCAGGAAAAGTTTAGTAACACAGACAATTCTATGAGGGTTCACATGTATCCTTCTTTTCCTTCCACAAGTCTCCCTCTGCTCTCCCAGACACTATCTCTGTGTATCCTTCTAATATGAGTATCTCTGTAACCCACAGCTGACTCCTGGTGTATCACTGGAAGCTTCTAGCAAAGTCACAAGCATCCAATTACCTTCCCGGTACCATGGCAAAGAATGGTCCTGCCCCCAAACTTCAGATTTTCTGAAGGCATAGCCACGCTCATTTGTCTTGTCTCTCTTTTCCAGTAATATGTTCTGATTCTCTCTGTGGTCAGCCACCCTTTTTAATAGTCATTTTCCAAAATCTCCCTTAGAGTCTTCATGTTTAATCAGCATGCACGCTATCATCTCTTTTACTGAATTTTCTTCACCTGGTACCAAATGCTTCCTGTTCTTGGCTTTCAGTTAGATTTACGTGAAAATTTCACATGGATACCATACTGGTAGGTATCTCCAACTCAGCATGAGTTTCCCCGTTCTTGACATTCTGATTAATTCATTATAACGATTTATTTATTTAATCTCTGTGTGATGTATGTAGTATGCTCGTGTGTATGTACTTTCATATGGTATATGCTACACATGAGTGTGGTTGCACCATCAGATCAGACATACATGCCTGTGTACACATATGCAGATATCAAAGTTGGATTTTAAAAAATCATTTTTTATGATTCTCTATACTATTATCTTGAGACAACATTGCAACTGACCTGAAAACTCACTGCTTTAGATAGGTTGACTCGACAGTGGCTTGCTGATCTCTACCTGCCAGTACTAGGGCTATAGTAATACAAAACCAGGCGTAACTTCTGATGTGGGCCCTTAGTAATGCAGGTCCTCCTTATACTTGCAAAGAAACCATTCTTAACTACTCAGCTATCTAGGCCAGAGCTAATGCTGTGTTGTTTTGTCCATGTTTCAAAACACATTTCAGCTTTCATCTCCATTAGAAAGGCTCCTCAATTACAAGTTAAATATTATCATTACCCAAAAGTTTGCTTATTTATGGTTTTTTTTACCTATACAGTAATTTTAACCTATCACTAACTATATACTGTTGCTTACTATGTAATTTCAAAAATACTTAAGATATTGAGTGAATATAAATCTGATGTGCAATGAATAAGAGGGTGTTGAATTGGATGGACGAATGAAGGAGACATCTCCTACAATGATGGAAAATATGTACCAATTACACTATTTGTGCAAAAAATGCTCTGGAGCATGATAATTGCAGATATTAAAGTAAAAACCTAAGTAAGATTTCAGTAAGTAAGACTGCCAAGTGAATATTTTACGTGGCATATCTGCAGAAAACTAACCATAAACTAAATAAAACATCTAATTAACAACACACACACATGAGTGGATACATGTAACACTTGAAAGTGTATTTGAGGTTGCTCAGATCCAGCTTCTAAACTGTTTTTATGATCATGGTACCAGGGGGCAGTTACTGAAGAGAGTGTACTGTACAGTAGTGCTGTGAGCTCACAGGCATCTAAGAAAAATGATTTCAGGATTATTGCTATGAATCAAAGGGCTTTAGAAAGACAGAGAAACTCATCTACTTTATACCCATGCTGTAGGGTTTAACGTTCTTACATTCTGTCCAAATGACTGATTCAGGAGGGAGGATAGCCATAAAATGTCTGGCGATGCTTAGCAACCTACCTCCATTATTATTGTTTCAATATTTTCTTCATTCTCAGTATCGAAAGAATATTGGTCAAAGCCAGTATTGCTTATTAGATAAAAATATCTTACAATACTTGGAAATATTACTTGTAACTTTTAGATTTTTTAAAAATTATTTTATTAGATATTTTCATTTACATTTCAAATCCTATCCCAAATGTCCCCTATACCCTCTCCCCCACCCTGCTCCCCTGACCACTCATTCCCACTTCTTGGCCCTGGCATTCCCCTCTATGGGGCATATAAAGTTTGCAAGACCAAGGGGCCTCTCTTCCCAACGATGGCTGACTAGGCCATCTTCTGTTATATATGCAGCTAGAGACACGAGCTCTGGGGGTACTGATTAGTTCATATTGTTGTTCCACCTGTAGGGTCACAGACCCCTTCAGTTCCTTGGGTAATTTCTCTAGCTCCTCCATTGGGGTCTCTGTGTTCTATAAAATAGATGACTGTGGGCATCCACTTCTATTTAAGCATTTCTTGTCTATTGCATATTAATTTGGCCATCTTTTATAGTACTTTTCTTCTGCTTTTGTATCTTTTGAAAATATTTTGATCCACAAAAGGATCTGGATTTTGATATTTAAGGGTCTACATCTTCATCAAAGTTACTTTTGTCTCATTGATTTGCATAAAAAAGATACATCATCAACAGTCTTCCCTGAGAGTGCACTGTTCCTTCAGTTATTTCAGATATATGCTACCCAAACCTCAACATTGGCAGTGGGAAGGTCAGGGAGTCTTGTATGTTAATGATGAATGCAAACAACATCTTTTGCACAGTACAGTTTCTTGAAGACCTGAATTCCCTGTGTGAGCTGATGGCAGCAGGCTCCTGCAAACTCTGTTATACAGTCTGAATAGGGCGAGAGGTCATGCTGGACCCAAGGTTCTTCTCCAAGACACAAGCTATCAAAAGGAGCTCCACTTTCACCCACATAGCTCTCATTAGAGAAATATTTTCTGAAGATTTGAACGCATTTTTACACAAGATGGAGAAAAATAATCAAGGTTAACTATCTGCCTCTTTCACAATTAAGAAAAGCAAAGTTCTGCAATTCTACCCCAACCATACTAAAAATGCCAAGTGATATTCAGTACCAAGGAGGGTGCATTTTGAGCAGCCTTTAAAGTGGGGTCAGGTGGTAAGACTAGAGGAAACAACACAGTGATGTCAGAGGCTTCTCAAAATTGTCCTTAAGTATGGGGATGGAAAAAAAAAATCAGAAGCCATTCATGCATGGGCTAAGAAAGAGTTTATGTGTAAAAACTAGTTGTTTAGCTGTAATAATCCTTAAGGGAAGGTAGGGGTGATAAATGAATTTTAAAATAATTCCTTTTGATTTTTCAATTCATGAGAAAAGAAATGAAACAGGCTGGGCCATATTAAATCCCCAAATGACTGCTAAATCCTGCCCTTTTATTTAACGAGCTTTTCAATAGTTTTAAAATTTGAAATTCATGTCTTGTTTTCCCTGTGCATTTCACACACACACAACCTCTCCCTAGGATGTAGCTTTTCCTTCTTGCAGGCAAATGCTAAAGTGGCTGTCGTTCCTCCCATACTGTGGATCTGAAGACACTGGATGTTACTGTAACAGAACTAGAGAGTCATGCACTGCTGCAGACAGAAGAGCTCCCTCACAGGGTGAAGATCATTTGTCTTTAGTTGGATTTTTATATTTTTAATTGGGAGGTATAATTGGTCTTTACACCAGGCAAAAGAAAAGGTAAAATGTATTTTTATATATTCCAGCCTTTGTTCCCACAGACAAAGAAAAGACAAGAGAAGTAATTTGCTAGGAACCCACATTCCTGAAAGGTGCATTTGGATCTAACCACTGGCTCAGCCACTGTCTACCCTGCCCTTTGCTGCCCTGTTTTAGGCTCTGCTGGCTTAGATTCTCAGGCCAGTGGGTGTCATGGATTGCAACCCATTTAGCCAGCTGTGCTCCCTTCAAAAGCCAAACTTGCTGAGCAGAGGGTTGACTGTCAGGTCCGTAGCCACCGAGGTCATGGGGGCTATGCTGAGTGACAACTCCTTAGCTACTGTTTTTACTCATCCTTTCCTGAAACGAACCTCTGAAAAGCTTTTTCGGGTGCCCTTTATGAAATTTGGGCTTTCTTTACTTAAAGTAGTTATGATAGTATAATGCAAGCTCTCTGCTTTCTTGTTTAATTCCAATTCTGATCTATGTTTATAACTGGGGATCAAAGCCAGCAGCATACAACTAAACAGAACACAGACCTTTCAAAGCTATTCTTGGTTCTGTCCACACACCTGGCTATTCCCTCTCTATCTACCTCCTCTTCACAACTGTGTCTTCCCCACGATTTATAGTTGTATCTCAAATAAAAGTAGGCTTTCCTTCCATGGCCTTCGCGAAATCAGGAAGTTGATTCATTCATCCAATAAGAATTTTATTGAGCGCCCATTGAGATATAGGCGACAGGCGAACAATAGTGAACTAAGCTGATAAAAATCACCACCTTTATGAAGTTAATAGATTTTTGTCTTCCTGCACTCTTGTCCCTGCAGGTTTGATCTTTATAAAAGCATGGTTCTGCTAATACCGTTCAATGCTTAGAAGCCTTTAATGGCTTTTTAGTCTTCACTGTATAAAATAAAATAAAAAAAAATAAACTCTAAAATCTCCACCAAGCACTAAAATCCTCATGCTGTTCTCCAAACAGTCCTACATTACTACTCCACGTGGTTAGGCTCCAATCCGCCCTTCCCTGTTACCGAGCTAACAAACTTCACATTGCCAGCCATATGGATATGCGCCTTATCTGCAGAAAGTCCTCTCACCTGTGAGTTTCATTCTGTTATACTTAGAGCATTCATTTCTACAATGTGGGTATTTATGCGTTTATCTTGCTACTGAAACAATCAAGTGTGGATTTTTTTCTCCATGTTTCCTTCTTCCAGATGGGTCTCAAATGAAGAATAGACACAATTTTTAGCAAATTGATTCTCTATTACAGTGTAGTATCTGAAGTATTCTTTTGGCTCATTGATCATTTGTGCCCTGTTCAGTTGTCTGACAATGGGATTGATATAAATTTTGGGAATTTTGGAAAATTTTGGAAAAGGAGATAATGAAAATTGTGGAATTAAGTATCTACATGAAAAAATTGAACAAACATTTCATTTGACTACTTTGTTTTGGCACAGGACTAGTTTGACTTAGAGGCTCAGTGATGGAGAGGTTTTCCTCCGAAAAACCACACATTGAGCCTTACTCATGTTTGACTAAAATCACATTTAAAGAAAAATTTGAACTTTAGACTTGAGAGATGACCTTGGAACAATTTAAGACTTTGGCATCAGTTGGGATGTAAGGAATGAATGTAGATTTACTCCATGAAGGATGGAGTGGCAGCTGGGGTGGAGCGATTTTCTACTCAGATGTTTATTGGTGAGGTTCTAAAGTTCCCGTGAGGATTTCACAGACTGTAGCTCATAAGCAATGATGAATCCTTGAAAGTAGTGAGGCAGAGACAGGAAAGAGGAGCCCACCCTATACAGAGTGAAGAGTCAGCAAGAAGGTGTCCTTGGAGAACCAAGAAGAGTCCACCAGTCAGTCCAGTCAGTCAGCCTGAGTTGGCCCTCCCTGCCCTCCAGAACTCAGTAAGTATTTGAGGTCTGTGTATTGTGTTATTGACAATGGCTGAAATAGTCATATAAAATGACAGTGGGTGGCCAGCCTGGGCAGCCTCAGTGGTGCCGGCTACTGTCCTGCAGGTACACTTTGATTTGAGAACTCTTCAGTGCTCCGTGATTTTCCTGAAAGGCTTGAGGAAAATTCCAGCAAGAGTTTTCACAACATCAGCCTCTTTGTTAATAAAGGATTTAATTTTAACTAACGCTGAGTACTTTGAATATGAAAGTGTCTGTCAGTATCTTGTTTTTAAAAATAGTTTCTTCCATGCTGAAAACAGAATCTTATTTATAGAGTGCCTTGAAATGGCATTGTTGCACTTTTGGGTCCTGCTATTCGGTCATTATAACCTGCAATGGGGCCCTCAGTGGGTCAGCTCTGTCCCCTTACTCTCTGTGTTGCTGTGGCCGAAGCTGGAAGCAGAAGATTTCTGCTGCCATTTTGATTGCCCCTTTGACTTGAAATAGGTCTCATGGCTGAGATTCTCCTCTTCCTAATCACTATGTAAAGCTCACAAATTGAGTTCTCCTGCAGTCAGCAACTGAAGACTAATTTAGATTCTAGTGTTCCTTCCTCTACACTGGGAATTCAGTATAAAATGAGTATCTTTTCTGTTAAAAGTTGGAAAATGTTTGGCATAACTTAAATGTCTCTCTGCTTAATACTAACCACTTTTACTGCTGGTTTATGTAATTTAAAGATTAGTTATCAAGAAAGCAATGTTGGTGTACATTTACAACTATAGGTCCAATGCTGTCAAAGCATGACAGGGGACATTTGAATGTTACTTATTACTCTCTCTCTCTTTTTTTTTTCTATTCTCAAACTCTAGCATGAAGTTTAAGAACACAAACTTCATATTGTTAAGGCTTAGGATCCATCTCTAAGTCTTTGGCCTTAAATTTCTCTCTCTAAAAGGAAAAGTGTTCCAGGTGGCTAAAGAAGATGTCAGTACATTGTTCCTGAAAATGTAACTGCACATATTTTATTATTAGCAGTGACAAGATACTCTGTGGAAAAAAAAAAAGAAACCACAAACATAAACACCAGATACCCAAATTCATTAAGTATAAATTTTAGTGGGTGCTTCACAGTCTCATATTTTATCCAAATCTTTAAAATCGGGACCTAGACTTTTCATGAAGAGCAAGAAAATAAATATATTACATTTTGAATTTGCAGACTCTATAGTTTCCAGTATATCTACTTGATTCAGTACAGTGAGAACAGGTAGAGGGAATATCTGACCCTGGTCATAGATGCCCGTTTGTGGAACAGGGCATGGGCACCCAGCAGTGGCACTTTCTTGTCAAGCCTGCAAGATATGGTTTGCTGACCCTCTTCTAAATCACTGGGCAATATGCAAAAATAAAAACTATAATCCACAGTATGGTCCTAGACTTAGTAGGGCAAATGACAAATGCTGGTCCATTCATCTTTAATTAGGAAAAATAAGAGAGGTATATAGCAGTTCTTTTATTCTTTATATTTATATCTTACGTATTTATGAATATATAAATATTTATACCCTTTGTATTATTTTATTCAATTATAATGAATTATAATGATTCTTTTCAAAACATAAAATTAATCCTTGGCATTTAACAACTGACCCCTGATAGATTCTGGGAGACAGCAGTCACTGTCCTCACTTGTGAACATGTTGCTGGGTCCCACGAGACTCCAACTGATAACCTCAAACCCAGGGTTACACAGATATCCCAGTTTAAATGCAGTGGCTCAAATATTAATACAGATTACTGTTTGACTTTTTGAAATAAAACTATTTTATTACTAGTTGGTAGAATGATATTTCACTATTGACTAGAGCCTTGAAGGACCTTTGGTTCAGCCTTTAACCTATTACATATGGCTGACCTCCATGCCTCATGTATCCCTGACAAGTGCTTTGCTTAAGGATATTAACATAGAGGACAGTTAAAGAGTAGCTGAAGTGGAAACTTTTAACAAAAGCCAGTGACATTGGACAATCCGTTTTGGAGAGTCTGAAACACTTTCTAGTCTACTAATCTGACTGGATCTGGAGGCTAAGAAATATAGCAGATTTGTCATTTGTAATGAAAGGAAATGCTGTTGTGTCCACTGCTCATTACCAAAGGCCAGTGGTGACCACCACACACTGCTCATTACCAAAGGCCAGTGATGACCACCTCATATTGATTATGATTCAACATCACACAGACATTGGATTCCCAGAGAAATGTTCTGAGCTCTTTGGCTTCCATCAAGACCCAAACAATGTTACCTAACAGAAACGAACACACACAAATACAGTTCTAAGTTTCCCAGAATTAAATCTGTGACTGCTTCCAAAAGTTCCATTTCCCCTTTAATTACACGGCAAATTCCGCCTCCCACATGTGTTTCTGGCAGCCTGGATATTAGTCATGGGGAATGGGGGAGCCATTGTCTCAATTACAGAGAGAGCTGATCTGATTGTAGGGTCGTGGGAGTTTTCAACTTCTGAAAATAAAGGCTACAGCTGGTGTGAAGTTCTCAGCCTCATTGCCTGCTCTCAGATGGTATTAAATTGAGCATGGGAGGGAGGGTCCTTTCTTAAGACTAATTCCTCCAGTGAGCAGTGAAATACCTAAGCTTTTTATCATAGGAAGCGGCAATTGACTCGGTGACAAATAGATACTCTGGAAGAGAGCTATTCAGAAGTCAGGCACATAAATCTTAGCAACAACTTAGAGGATGGAGCATTTCCTCAGTGGGCAGATTCTTACTGGATGGGATCAGACGCAGAAAGCAGATCAGTCAACCTTTTTCCATTAAACCCACCTAGTATATAGCTCAGAATCGATAGGAAAACAGAAATAAATGTCGGAGTCACTTACTGTTTCTTCTGAAAGCAAACAATTTCCTAGAGAAATTTCTTAATAATCTTTATGAAATAATAGAATCAGTGTATCAGGAGTGATGGCTCTCAAGTCCACAAAAGAGTCCTGGACTGCTTCCTGTCACTGTTTGTTGTTACCCTAGATTTGACTAGGAAAATGGTAGTTAACAAAGGTTAACAGGTGGTATGGAGGGTTGATAAAAAGTCCTGTGTTATTATTCAGAGCCTTTCCAATTTTAAATGCTACAGTGAGTCTGTCTGCAATGCTCTTAAGATTGTTCAAGACTCCTAGGTCTGGATGTGTGGTACATGACTGTAATCCTTTACTTGTACTTAGAGAATGTCAAACAAACAAAGAAAAGTAGTGACTCTTGATTTAATAAATGTGTAGATTTCTAATATGCCTGCTCATCATCCAAACATTCCAGGTAGTGTGATTTTGCATTAGCATAAGATAAAACTCCAAAGATCAACACCACCAAGACCACCTCACTGCAAGAACCTGAAAGACGCTGCCGCCAATGCTCTGTGCTCTGACCTTTCCTGGTGAATAGAAATGTAAGGTTTAAAAATATGGAGATGGATGGATGGCCCCATCCCTCAGTCAGGGGCCATTCACTCATCTCCAAGTTTTTAAACCAGAATTGCTCCTGTCTAAAGGAAATACAGTGACAAAGTATGGAGCAGAGACAGAAGGAAAGGCCATCCAGAGACTGACCCATCTGGGGTTCTATCCCATATATAGACACCAAACCCAGACAATATTGTGGATGCCAAGAAGTGCTTGCTGACAGGAAAATGTTATAGCTGTCTCCTGAGAGGCTTTGCCAGAACCTGACAAATACAGAGGTGGATGATCACAGCCAACCATTGGATTGAGCATGGGGTCCCCAATGGACGAGTTAGAGAAAAGACTGACGGAGCTGAAGGGGTTTGCAACCCCATAGGAAGAGCAACAATATCAACCAACCAGACCCCTCCAGAGCTCCCAGGGACAAACCTACCAAAGAGTACACATGGAGAGATCAAGGTTCCAGCAGTATATGTAGCAGAGGATGGCATTTGGTCCTGTGAAGGCTCAATTCCTCAGTGTAGGGGAATGCCAGGGCAGTGAGGTGGGAGTGGGAGGGTGGGGGGGGAGCACCCTCATAGAAGCAGGGGGAGGGGAATGGGATAGGGGGTTTCCAGAGGGAAAGCTGGGAAAGGGGATAACATTTGAAATGTAAATACATAAAATATCCAATAAAACAAACCAAAAAAAAAAAAAAGAAAGAAAAGAAAAAAGAAATGTAACATTTTCAGTCTCTATCCTGGAGGACCACTGACAAAGTGTGTGAGCATGCACATGTGCCCGTGCGTGCATGTGTGTATGTGTGTGTGTGTGTATGTGTGTGTGCATGTGTGTGTGTGTATGTGTGTATGAGTGTGTTTTTGTGTGCGCGTGCATCCTTGCGTGTATGCTTGTGTGTGTGCATGCATGCATGTGCTTGTGTGAGTGCTAAACCTGCTCTTGTTCTTCTAATTGAAAAGGCAGATTGTCAGCTTCTGGTGTTTTAAACAAATGTACATGCACAGGTAACGAGAAATGAGACAGCTACATTCCTACTTCATCGATGAGTTATGGTCTCTGTATTCTAGGATGGAAATAGACATACAATTCAGAGGCTGTGGAGCATGGTTTGGTATCTCCGTTTCTTAAGTAGGCACATGAAATATATTTTCCACCTCTTAAAATATTTTATTATCATTTCCAGAAAGAAAAAAATCTACGTGCTATTTGATGCTCATGTGGTGACATAATTTAAAACAAATGAAATCAAACATGATTTCACTTCTGCATGAAACATGGACAGTGTGCCTGAAGCTCTGATACACAGTTCTGAGTTCTGCAAAGGGCGGTAATATGCTTCTTATGATTCATGCTGGAGAAGAAAAGAAAGCCATTCAGATACTGATCAAAGAAAATTATCTGAAGAAACTAGAAGAGATATTGTACATGGAGAGTGGAAGCAGTGGGGAGGAAGTCTTTGTCAACAGGGCAACTGGATCATGGTGGTCTACCTTTTCTGAAAACCAACCAGGCTAATTTAAAATAAGAACAATACTTTTCTTATGCCCCACCAACACCAACATAAGCTTTCACAACCAAAATTAACAAAAGAATTTTGTTTGTGACCCAGCATCTGGGACAGAGTCCTCTGAGGCAGAATGTAGGGGATATTTAACTTTGGGAACAGCTTTCCCTGATCTTGGTATTAAAATGTCAAGGTAGACACATGTTTAATTGATTTAATTGCTGCTAAAATGCTGAATACAACATATTCTCAATGAAAAACTTACGCAAAATTTATAGTTACTACATAGTTTCTGAGTTTAATATTTTTACTTATTTTTATAAATATGGTTTCTTTGTGAGTAAATTAGAAACCCACACATACTTGTGTACCAGCCTGTGGTATAAGTCATTGGTAATCACCTTTGCTGTCTTCTCTTTTCCCTCAGCATAGGGCTCTGGCATGCCACGTAATTAGTCATGATCCATGCATCTTATTCTCTGTGCTCCAAACCCTGCCTGCATGTGCGTGAGCTCACACACACACACACACACACACACACTCACACACATACATACACTCACATACACACAAATGCACATACACATGCACACATATACACACAGACACACACATATACATGACTACACACAGACACACATACATACACATATACACACATTTACACATGTGCATACATGTACACACACATGCACACACATACATATGAACACGCATACACATATATACCCTGCTCTCCACCAAGACTTCTGCTAGGCTTTCCTATTCCCTTGTCTCAGGCTGGCCCCCTATTTCTGAAGGAGCTGTCCTGGGTAGGAATTCCTGGTTTCTGCTTTGTGTTATGGAGTCTCCAACCTCACCTCTGCTCAGTGTTTGGTATAGACCACTGCTGTGCTGTCTATGTGTCCTACAGTATCTCAGTGCTTTTGTCTCAGAGTCCAGAACACTCTACAGTGCAATGCACAAAGATGCACAGACTTCCATCTGCTCATGCTTAGCATCTACCAGTGATTCGAACAACACACTCACTAAAGTTTGCTGACTGCTGAGTGTCCTTTGTGAACTGACTCTCAAACATTTCAAATGTTACACAATACTTCATCTTTCCAGATAAAATGGACAATACCCCTTGTACCACTCTGTGCTCCATGGACCAGTTGAATTCATATTGAGCTACTGAATGTTCCAGGAAATGAAATGCTACTTAGTTATGTATTTTACAAAATGTTTATGCATTCTACACTTTAGAGTTCTTTAAATGTTTATGCCTCTGAATATATGTACACAAAACACAAATATAAATCCAAGTTTCTATATTTAAGAAAGTGCAATGAAAAGCAATGTTATATTTATAGTATGGATTATACCATGACTGGAGTCACAGAATTAATGGACTTTGGGATATAGGATACCTTTGAAATTGTTTTATTTCTTTGTTTTAGGTGTGAGAACATATTTGGTATAAATCTATCTACTTTTGCTTCATTCTCTTCATTCTGGTTTTTAGTGTTCTTCTTTCATCAGGGTGGGAGAAGCAGTACATCCTGCATCCTGCATCATCCTGCATCATCCTGCATCATCCTGCATCATCCTGCATCATCCTGCATCCTGCATCCTGCATCCTGCATCATCCTGCATCCTGCATCATCCTGCATCATCCTGCACCCTGCATCATCCTGCACCCTGCATCATCCTGCATCCCGCATCCTGCATCATCCTGCATCACCCTGCATCCTGCATCCTGAGCAGGAAGCATTACCCACCTAAGTGCAGAGCTCAGGTTCAGTTTTGTTTGTCTTCAGTCAGAGGCAGACTCTACTCTTGGGTCAGTAGTGAGCAGTCCCAAACCTGCCATGTTTAATTTCCCATTTCAGAGTTATCCATACAGTTTACTTATTTTTCCTCCAGAGCATGGAAACTGTGTTCCTTATGGGCTAGGCTGCAGTATAATTTGAACACATCAAGGGGAGTATCAGACTTACAGAGCTGTGAGTGATGAACACTTAACACAGCGAGCTCCTTCGAAGGTTGAGAGCAGCTTTGCGGAGGACATCACTGAAGATCAATACTATTAAATCACACATTTTCCCATTGTTTGACTTCTCAAATCCCAGGCAGAGACCCTATTGATTTTATTTGACAGTTTTTCCCCCCACTGTTTGTTTCTTGTGCTTTCTCTAGCCAGTGGGTGTTGATCAAAGAGTGACTTTTATCTTACTTTGCAGAAACTGTTCAGCCCAGAGCTGCTTTGGTGGCTGTCACTCAGTGGAGGCGACAGGCCTCCTGGGCAAATGTGCTAGCTCTCAGCTCCTTCTCCAAGAAAAAAAAAATCCTGCCTCACTCATAAGTGGCTACATAAATTGGCTCAGAACAGCTCTGTTCCTAGACAGAGGTCTAGAGACACATTTTATGTAACAATAGAAAAATAAAATCATGGATGTATCCCTTCAGAATTATATAATAAAACGTACCCATGACATAGGGATGGAGAAAACTTGAGGGATATTAAATACCATTACGATAACAGGAGAATACGAAGTCTCAGTGTCAGTGAACTTGAGAGACATGTGGTCGTTATCATTTGGTTTGCTAGTTAAGCTGAACTTGGCAATATAAAATAATCTTGACTTATCAAATGGATGTGTTGTACAATACACAGGGAAGCAGATCTTTGCTGGAATTTGCAAAACATTGTGGCAATTCTAGCCATCCGGATGCTGGTCTTGTCAGATGCAGCAATAGTTCAAGTAATTCCTAAAACCCGGAAGGAAACGCGCTGAAAGCAGGGGTGTGGTCTTTTTTTGTTATCTGCAAGGCAGGTCAGCAAACCATTTTTTTACAAGTATAGAATAGACAATATCTTCAGATGTGCAGGTCTCTGGTTCTCTGTGTACTACACAACCTACTGCTGCAGCCAGAATCATACAGAGGCCAGGGGCTTGGCAGCTTCAGCCAGTGAGACTATCAATAAGGCAGGCAGAGGGAGGAACTTGCTTCACAGACAACATTATCCTTGATGTACAAAGAAATACACAATTTCTGCTTTACTCACTAGCTAGATCAACAAGATGAAGGCAATCATCTGATGTCCACAGCCATTCCTGTTTTGCTTCAAATGATCTAAATGCAGGCCCAACTCTCTTAGCCTGACTGAACCCTTTGTTCTGAAATGTCATAAGCAAATGGAGAAATTTTGTTTAATAAAGTTCTTTGTTTGGAAATATGAAGGATTCATCTCTCTCTATATAAAAAACTTCCAGATCTATAAATCAAATGGCATCAATCTCATCACTGATGCACCCTCTGAGATGCTCAAGCACCAGAATTCAACGAGACAGCCATCCAAGTACCAGGATCCAACAAGACAGCCATCCAAATACCAGGATCCAACAAGACAGCCATCTAGACAGGGCACACGCAGCCTTCACTGCCATTCTGATGTGAGCATCAATTCATGCTATGAAGTCCAAAAGAAGATATACTTAGGTTTGGATAAAGTAACCACTCCATTAAAACCCAACACTACCCATCTGAACTTTTGTATAGACAGTGACTCAAATTCTATAAGTTCCTTAATTGTGGTTAACAGCTTGATCTTGGGATCCACCAGAATTGAATATGCATTCTGACTTACAAAGACAGCTGCTGATCTTAGTAAAATTATATGCTAAAAGCCTCAGGTTCTTTAGCCCAGAAACAAATAATATAATCTATTTTGCAGGTATATTTAAAGTTCAAGAAATGAATACAAATTGCCTGGGGAAGTGCTTACCAAAAGTTTGGTAAAGTGGACTACTCTTGATTCTACATTTCCTGGTGGAAGTCAGGGGAGATCAGGAAATGAATTATGAACGTCAAATAATGTGCTTTCTGGTGTTATTTCTCAGTCACTGACTGTGAAGGAAATAGTCTGAAAACTAGGGATCTTAAACCCAAGCAGAAATGAAGCTGAGCCCTCAGTGGTGGGTGTCTGTGGTTAAGTCTCTGGAAAGTGACAGTGGTGGGCACAGTGGTGCATGCAGTGGTGGGTGCAGTGGTGCATGCAGCGGTGGTCGCAGTGGTGAGCATCTGTGGTTAAGTCTCTGCAAGCATTTGCTCAGGTCTGCATGGTTGGTATGAAAGGATGAGGGTAGTCTTTACCACAGTTACAGAGCCATGCCCTCCCCTTCGACCACATCTCCAGGACTCTTTGATCTCTAGACTAACCTCTGCTCTGGGATGCAAACACCTGCCTCTATCTAGGAACTTTATTTCCCCCTTTGTTTCTAGAATCTGTCACAGCTGTAACTTCAGTATCACCTTTTTGTGGCACATTTCAGATCTGTGACTGCTTGGGGATATAAATAAAATAGAAATGTATCAATAATGAGTGTGAAAACCCATCTTCAAGAAAGCTGATGTTGAAGGACAATCTGAATTGCATCATAATCCTGCTTAATGTTTAGTCTAGACACCATGATTAAAGATGATTATGTCAGGGCCTTAACAAGCTCAACATGTGTCCTTCGATTTTGTGGGTTTGTAGAAATCACACTCTATTCAACCCCCTCACATCTGATTACCTCCATCTGTAGGAAGGGATCCCAGAGAACACAATTTATAAACTGAAGCCCAGTGAGGGTTGAGATAGGATTCTGTTACTCAACTACGCATGCTAGAGTTTCACGTCACCTTTACAGTTACAGTTGTCATATCTACATAGACCTGACATAGTTCATGGAGGAAAACTTCCAGACTTTCAACATGACTTTAAAGGTGGAACAGAGGTACTAGATATACATTCCAAACGTCCCTTTCTTTAGGTATAAGAGCAAATTGTTTTGGGCTGAGAATTTGTCTTAGAGTGAGCAAGTCTGCTTGTAATCGCACATATCCACTCTCACAGATGTGAGGATGGCTGGAGACATTTCCCCTGGGAATCTAACTATGGCGGTCAGCTTTCTTCCTTTTTTCAAGATAGCATTTTGGAATGTTCAGAAGAAGTGATGGCTGCATCAAGGGGTGTATACGAAAGTAAAAGGTCTTGTCTTCGGAAGACTGCACCTCCCATCACAGATGGGTGGAGAGTCATCTGAGCAGGACACTGATGGGTGAGACCCAGTGATACCCAGGGGCATGAGTTGGGAGCAAAGCATGCACTTTATTGAGAACAGGGCAGGGGCCTGGAAATATGCTTCTGTGAAAAGCGAATTGTATCTTGGGTTTTCTAAGTTTCTGGGATAATATCCACTTATCAGTGAGTGCATATCATGTGTGTTCTTTTGTGATTGGGTTACCTCAATCAGGATGATATCCTCCAGATGTATCCATTTGCCTAAAAATTTCATAAATTCATTGTTTTTTATTTTTATTAGATATTTTCTTTATTTACATTTCAAATGCTATCCCAAAAGTCCCCTATACCCTCCCCATGCCCTGCTCCCCTACCCACTCACTCCCACTTCTTGGCCCCTGGCGTTTCCCTGGATGGAGCATATAAAGTTTGCAAGACCAAGGGGCCTCTCTTCCCAATGATGGCCGACTAGGCCATCTTCTGCTACATATGCAGCTAGAGACACAAGCTTTGGGGGTACTGATTAGTTCTAAGGAAGACCAAAGTGTGGATACTTCACTCCTTAGAATGGGGAACAAAATACCCATGGATGGAGTTACAGAAACAAAGTTCAGAGCTGAGATGGAAGGAAGGACCATCCAGAGACTGCACCACCTGGGGATCCATCCCATAAACCACCACCAAACCCAGACACTATTGCATATGCCAGCAAGATTTTGCTGACAGGACCCTGATATAGCTATTTCTTGTGATTCTATGCCAGTGCCTGGCAAATATAGAAGTGGTTGCTCACAGTCATCTATTGGATAAAACACAGGGCCCCTAATGAAGGAGCTACAGAAAGTACTCAAGGAGCTAAAGGGGTCTGCAAACCTGTAAGAGGAACAACAATGTGAACTAACTTGTACCCCCAGAGCTTTTGTCCCTGGTTGCATATATAGCAGAGGATGGCCCAGTCACCCATCAATGGGAGGAGAGGTCCTTGGTCTTGTGAAGATTATATGCCCCAGTACAGGGGAATGCCAGGGCCAGGAAGCAGGAGTGGGTGGGTTGGGGAGCAGGGCTGGAGGAGGCTATAGTGGACTTTCATGGAGGAAAACTAAGAAAGGGGACAGCATTTGAAATGTAAATGAAGAAAATATCTCATAAAAAACCCTAACAAAACCAAAAAACAGCAACAACAAAAAACAAACAAACAAACAACTCCCCCCACAAAAAAACCCAGAAACCTTAGCGAGGATCCGGTTCAGTTCCCACAGTTCATAGGGTGGCTTTACAATCTTCGATTACTCCAGTTCTAGGGGACCTGACGCCCTAATAAAGTCAGTGGCTCAATAAGCAAGACTTGGGTGGACATTTTTCTGTTGTCTGTAATCAGTGCCCTATCTGGTGTGAACACACATGTTCACACCTTCCCAGAAAGACTCATAAAGCAACAAGCTTAGAACACTCAAATATTTTTCCTGCTTCAAATAATCACAAATGTAACTGCCATCCAATACCATATATAGAATGTTTCATACAGCAACTACCCACCCAAAATCATGAAGCTCAGTTAAAATATAATCCCTCAGAGTTGCCCTGTTTAGGGTCTTTAGTCAAGTTGTAGGCATCTCTTTTATATTGTCAACATATTAAACATTGTAAATTCTTTGAAAACATAAGCTGGTTTTTATTCTTAGCCCTGTGCTTCTATCCCCTGTGGTATGAGGTATGTGTTCAGGAAGAGGCTACTGGGGAAGGTATATGTTGCTTAAGTGTTTATAATTCCTGTATGCTGATTTGATTCTTTAAACTTGAGCTGTCTTTGTCACAAAACCTGAAAATTAGATGGAGATCATTACACTATATTTGTATTAGGCTGAAATAATATATCAGAGGAATCTGAAAGAAATGTTCACAAGTGACAGGAGTTCAGGGTGATCAGGAATTGTCTGGAAGGAGGTGGTTGGTTCATGGCTGGCAGACCACATTAGTCATCCACACTCTCTTTACTTATGTCTGAATATTTTGCCATTTACCTTAACATTTTTCAGATTGTTCAGCCTGTCATATTTTAATACAGTAACCTGCTGGGCAACTGCAGAATCTAGGTTTATGTGTTAAATAGGTAAAATTGCTTGTACATCTCTAAATCAAAACAGTGCCCCAAATATGTAACAGGCCTTCACTTAGTTATAAGCAGAGGTCTGAAAAAATATTTTATTTTTCAGCTGAGTGATTAACATCCATAATTATCCTTTAACATGCCAGGAAAGGAAAAACAGAAAAGGATTCCATGAGCTGCTTCCTCACAGAGGCTGTTGCCGGATGGCTTTTCCTTCCCTGGTATTTTCTTTTTTTGCTTGAGATTGAATTGAATTTTCTTCTTAGGCCAATCCTCCCAGACAACTTCTCATCTGAGAGCTCTGGAGATGCAGTGCAGTAATCCATCGTCCGGATGACAATGCTATGGTGCTGTCTGAGAAGGATCCATCTTCCGAGCTTCAATCCAGACCAGAGATAAGCCCTGACAGCAGACGGCACTCAAGCCTGCTGCAGAAAGAAATGCTGAGAGATGAGAGCAAGGGTAGAAACTCTAGAAAAGAGAGTCTTTTTAATAGAACCTATAGTCCTGTGCAGGACCAAGGCCAGTTTTCAAGACTTTAGTGTGACTTGTTTCTGATGGTAAATTTACGAAGGAGTATTCTCTACAAAATCCTGAGGCTTGTGATGAAATACAGCTTCAGTTACACACACACACACACACACACACAAACACACACACACA
>NC_034593.1:144001434-144006429 GCF_900095145.1 Mus pahari | reverse complement strand
GGCCTCTTGTGAGGCTATGCCAGTGCCTGGCAAACACAGAAGTGGATGCTCCCAGTCAGCTATTGGATGGAACACAGGGCCCCCAAAAGAGGAGCTAGAGAAAGTACCCAAGGAGCTGAAGGGGGCTGCAACCCTGTAGAAGGAACAACAATATGAACTAACCAGTACCCCCTGAGCTCGTGTCTCTAGTTGCATATGTAGCAGAAGATGGCCTAATCGGCTATCATAGGGAAGAGAGGCCCCTTGGTCTTGCAAACTTTATATGACCCTGCACAGGGGAACACCAGGGCCAAGAAGTGGGAGTGGGTGCGTAGGGGAGCAGGGGCTGGGGGAGGGTATAGGGAACTTTCAAGATAGCANTTGAAATGTAAATAAAGAAAATAATCTAATTAAAAAAAAGTTAATCAGAGATTCTTAGTTGTCCCTATTTTATTAATGTTGCAGTTGTAAAAAATACCAAGGAGCAGCAACTTAGAGAACGAGGGGTTTAATTGAAGCTTACAATTCCAGATTGAAATCTATCATGGTGGGAAAATCAAGGCAGAGATTTCAGACAGCTGGTCATATCCCATCTTCAGTCAATAGCAAAGTGAAATAAATGCATGCAAGTTTGATTTCTTGTGCTCAGCTTTATTTTTTGATTTTTCCACTTTTATATCTTTCAGGACTCCCTCCCTAGGGAATGGTGCTGTAGGCTTGATCTTCCTACACCAAGTAACACAACCTCACAATATAGACAGTCATTTATTGAGACTCTCTTACCAAATGAGTCTAGGCTGTATCAGATTGGCAAAAATAGTAAAATTTAACCAAGTTAATTCTCATTTAGACATGTATCTGCCTATGGCCTACACACACAGACACTAATGCATGCATCACAACATTTGACTATTGATGAGAAGACTAGAAAATGCTTAATTCTCTAGTATAAATTTCCTTTAATTTTGTTTTCCAATGAAGGACATAGAGGGGAGACATCGCGTCTGATGTTTCTTTTTATTACCCTACCTCTTTCAGATGTTCACAAAATCAAGTTCCACAAGAAGAGAAGAAAAGAAAAAAAGAGAGAACATGAAAGAACAGAAATGAATCTTTTTGTAAGATGCTCAATTGGTTTGTTTTCTTATTTCATGTGGATAAGCACTTTTCTCTGAGAATGGGGGATTATTTTTATATCAATTCATTGTATCATCAGGCCTATTGTTTGGTCTTATATATGTGTTAAAATGCTAAAAATTTCCTGCTTTCTATATTCAAAGAGCAGACATTAACAGTTCTGAACACAAACAACTACAAATAGCCAGAGTGAAGTAGCAGAGACTTTGCACGGAGAGGAAGTTAAAAGTATAAAGAAAGTCTCAGAACAAAGAGGTAATTCTAACTGCATCTATGAATTATTGGTGTGCAATCTTATGGTAAAAGTTTAACTTGGCATCATTATGCAGATTCATTCTTTATATAATTATCCATTATGCAAAGCCATTATGGAAATCCACAGAAGCTGCGAATCCAGGGCTACTCCACAATGGAGCTGGAGCAGCAGCCTGCAATCTGAAGATCTAGTGTTGTTGAATTATCGTCAGCATAAATTGTTAGCTTTACTGATTTTTTTTTTTCCTTTCCAACATCAAAGAGCAAAGTGCAGCCTTAGGATTGCAAACCTGAAATGGTGTTTGGACGACAGGCTGCAGCTTTCCAGAAGCACAGACCTTCATAAAGTGCAGAATGGCTGTGCGTGGTGCATGTGCAGGACTCAAGAAACACTAGTGGGAATTAACACTTCTGGTTTGTAGCTGTGGGGACTTGAAATAATTTCACAATTATTTTAAATGATAGGTTTCCACAGTGTCTCTGTTTTTTAAGGGATAACTTTCATTTTTTTTTAAAGAGTCTTCCTTTTTCCTGATGGCTACTAATCAACATTTTCTGTGTTTGGGCTTTATATTGTATACATTTGGAAGCTGATGTGGGATAAACTCGAAATGATATTTAGTGTGCAAGTGTCCTCTGTTGTGGGAGTCAACAAGCCTTTTCTTTCTTTGTTCTTTTTAAAGATTTAATTTCCATTTTTTTATTTATTTATTTTTTTTTTTTAACAATGGATGAATGTGTATTTCTTTGTGAGGATGTTGGCTGCAGCATCCACAGAGGCCAGAGGTGCTGGATCACCTGGTAGTTGTGATCTGCCTGACTTAGTGTTGAGAACAAAACTCAGAACCTCCTCCAGGACAGAAGAGTTCCTCATTGCTGAGCCGTCCATCTCTCAGCCCAGCAATCTTTTCTTAAAGGCTCAGGCAGTCAAGAGCTCAGGATTCCCCAGTGTTCTACACCACCTCAGCAGACACAAAGCAGTCACAGCCATCAGGAAGGGAAGGAGCTGCATCTTAACAAGAGGAAGGGAGAAGGGGACAGGATAAGAGATCCACCACCTTACACACACTGGACTTCAACAATGCTTTATCCAGAAACTGCTCTCAAGAGTCCTTCAGCCTCTCAGCTTATAAAACTCACCATAGTTTTACCTGATAGCTTTTTTTTTTTCTTTTTTAAATTTAACTTACCCTGTTTTCGAGCCAATAGCAACATTGGTAGAAAACACTAATGATAACATAGCTGTTCAGTTTTTTAAAGTCCTGCATATCACTACAAAGGATTCCCAGACATTTCCCTAAGGTTCTTCTTCAAGTCTCTCTGAACAGTAAATAATGATTGGACTTTGTTCATGAAACACAGTATTCTTTCCTAACTGAAGCTACACTGAGGAATGAAGAGCAACATCAAAATATTCTCAGACAAATAAGAGTAAATGAATTCGTCCCCACTGACCCTTCAGAAAGGAATGGCTGTAAGCAGTCTTCCATATGGACCTATCAATAAAGAACATTAAACATCGGAAAAGATGAAAAATGTTACCACTAAAATGTTAAGCAAACACAAAATGCTTCCCTTCTCTTGAGATTCCAGAGTTTGATATGGAGTAAAATTGAAGGTTTAGCATTGTTTGACGAGAGAGCAAGTTTTCGTGGATGTAGAGGAAATATCTGAAAGAAGCCTATTTTAAGTAGGGCAACATAAGTGCAATGTGGGTTCTACCCTTGACTGGCCAGCCACAGTGCATGTGTTTTAGATTTACAAACCAGTTTATAGAGGTAGTACCAAAAAGACATACAAGAGACATAGCCACTAGGTGCAAACCTAAGAAAGGAAGAAAAAACAGAGGCAAAAAGAGAGCTAAGAAACTGAAAACAACCAAACTCAAACAGAAATAAGCTGTAACAAGGCAATAATGTATCTAAACGTGAGTTGTCTAAATTCACCAATCAACATTCAATAACTGGCAGAGTAGTCTCAAAGATAACTCATACTGGCTTAACTATTGTGATGACTACTTTTATGTCAACTTGACACAGGCTACAGTTATTTGAAAGGAGAGAATCTCAATTGAGAAAATGCCAGTTGTATGGTATTTCCTAAATTAGTGACTAAACAGGGAGGGGCCAGCCCATTGTGGAGGGGCTGGTAGTCCTGGATTCTACAAGAAACCATGGGGAGCAAGCCCGTAAGTACCACTACCCTATATCTGTGCATCTGGTCTTGTTATGAGGTCCCTAGCCTGTTTGAGTTCCTATCTTGACTTTTCTTCAGTGATGGACAGTGATGTGGAAGCTTAAGCTAAATAAAATCTTTCCTCCCCAAGATGCTTTGGTCATGGTATTTCACCACAGCAATAGAAACCCAACTAGGTCAACTATAGGCTGTCTGCCGGAGACTCATTCAAAATACCATGGACAGATTGAAAAATAAAACGAGAAAAGATAGACACAATTTTCATAGATTTATTTTTATATGAAAGAAGTGATAAAAGTGCAAATATTCTGTAATATGTGGCTATAGCCAAACCTGGAGGCCATGATTCAGCTGGACAGGCTGCTGAGCACACTGGTAGCCCCTCCTTCCCAGCACCAAGATTACAGCTGTGTGGATTACAGTTCTGCACCACTATATATGGCTTTATGTGAGTTTAGGAGATCCCAACCTACAACCTCATGCTTGTTCATCAAGCATTTCATTCACTGACCCTTCTCCCAGAACTCAAAGTAATTTTTGAGTTTGCAATCTCATTTGGGTGAAGCTATATGAATTATGCCCAAGTGTCACCAATTGGCTTCTCAATTCTATGGAGCTGAAGGGAAGTTCTGTGGGGCCCAAACCACAGACACATTTTAGTAGTACATTACCTGTCAATCCTACAGAACGCTTCCTTCAGTCGTGACATCTTTTTGCTGCTCTGAACTATTTCATTGGTGGGTGTGAATCAGGTGCAAGCATTACCAAAGCTTCCTTGGATCATGACCTCTCTCTGGTGCTCTGAACTATTTCATCGACTACTGTGAATCAGGTACAAGCATCACCAACAGTTTATATTTGAAGCGTGAAGGAATTCATTAGTGCTCAGAGGAAATGCTGGTTCTCAAGACCGGTGTTAGAGAAACTACAGTGCACAATCTTAAGCTCCGTGTGGCATATGCATGGCAAGATGCCTGAATACTAGAAAACATACAGAAACCTCAGAGCTTGTATTGGAAATTTTGAGAACCCCTTGAAAACTCTCCAGGAGTTAAGGACTTAGCCAAAGACTGGAAGCAGCATAAGTCAACATCAAAGTGTCTACAGGGTTAGTAATTGCTTTCTCATATTTTCTTTGACTTAACAGTCAAAGAAACAGTTTTCTGGTAATTCTACAAATGATTTACAACACACACACACACACACACACACACACACACACACACACACACACAAACATATACACACACACCCCTAGATCCTCTTTAGGGCTATTCTATAAAATGAATAAAATGCTTTTCTCTGTTTTCTTCTTCTTTTTTGTCTTCCCTAATCCCACCCCATCCCTCTCTTTCCCCCTTTCTTTCCTTTCTTCTTTCTCTTCTCTCTCTCTCTCTCTCTCTCTCTCTCTCTCTCTCTCTCTCTCTC